>NC_133665.1:186754270-186949338 GCF_037893015.1 Macrotis lagotis
TTCTGTCCTTGTTCCTGTTCTGTTCAACATTTTTACCAGTGACTTAAAAGTTTCAATGGCATACTTCTCATATTTATGGATGATATCAACCTAGGAGAAATAAACATTTGGATAACAAAAAGGAAATTCAAAAAATGGCTAAAATAATGAACTCAATTTAATAAAGTTAATGACTTCGACAGTCATTAACCAAAAATTTCCTAAGTTGCTTTGGTTAAAAAAAAAATCATCCAGTGGGTGACATTCTGATAATGAACTTCTCCTAAGCCAGCAGGCTGGTCATCCAAGGTCAGTCTACAATCAGATTTCTACTTGAAACCTTTTCAATTCCATAGGATCTGCCATGATTGTGGTCTTAGTGTATACGGCCCAGGTTAACACTG
The DNA here is from genome assembly GCF_037893015.1 of Macrotis lagotis. NCBI lineage: Eukaryota > Metazoa > Chordata > Mammalia > Peramelemorphia > Peramelidae > Macrotis > Macrotis lagotis. The sequence goes on from NC_133665.1 coordinate 186,754,654, forward strand.
GAATGCATTACCTCAGTATGCTTTTAAAGAGGAAGATGAAAATAAATAGTAATTAATACAAAGAGCCACATTAATGTTTATGTGAGAAAGATCTAGGGGTTTTAGGGTAATGCAAATTAGGGCTATACTCATTGACCAGATTGAGAGAGGTAATGGCCCCATTATGCTTTCCTTTGATTAGAACCCATCCGGGGTAAGGCGCTCTTTTCTGTGTACATCATTTTAAGGACAAGCAGAAGTGAGTCCAGGGGAAGACAACCAAAGTGTCTGCCCTCAACACTAGGTCATACCTGGATTGATTGACCAAACTGAGTAAGTTTAGTCAGAAAAGACTCCTGGACATAAACGCTGTCTGTCTCTACTCTGGAGGGCAGAACTAAAGGTTATAGAGATTGCCAAGAGAGAGAATTCTGTTCTATGAGGAAAATTTTCCTAGTAATTGGAGCTAAACAAAAGCTGGATGGTAGATTCCTCAACTGTGCAGTAAATGGGTTTTGTAGAAGAAAAATTACTCTCCAGGTACAGATTGTGTTAATATTATTCTAAGGTCCCTTCTAGCCCTGGGGCTGCACATCCCATGATGTGACCAATGTATTTAATGTATAGAATTTAGAGTCTATTGGACTCTTCCTACCTCTGAATTTTATGAAAGAACAACGTCAGACTGCTAGTCCATGTCGAAGGGTTAGTCTGTTGCCATGGAATGATCTGCCACTGGAAATCCAAAAGTGCCCTTAACTCCCACAAGGTTGTGGGGCAACACAATTCCACTAGCGCCATGACCATGGTGTTCAAAAGGCTAAATTTCTGTTATGCATCAAAGTGAAAACACCAGATCTGCCAACAGTTTTGTTCCATCCCTAGTATGCATTAGTGTAAATTCAAAATGGCTAAAACGGGAAGCCAACATTCAGAGCATTCACAGTCAGGGGTTCAGGACTACTCGAGGACGACACTTTCCCATCAACAAGGAAAAAGAAAAAGAAAAAAGCTTGTTTCTTTGAAAATGCTATTAAATGCTATTAAAGAGAAGTCACTCACTGTGACCATATATTGCAGCCATCTAGAAGAGTAAATGGCAAAAACTAATCAGTATGTGTAGCATCAAGAAGGGTAGCAAGTTCTAAGGGCAGTGGGCATTACTTAACCCTAAACCCCACCTTTCTTTTCTTAACATGGAGAGATATGGCAAGTATCCTCTTAAGATGGGAGTAACTCCACGAAGTCAACCATCTTTATGGTCCAGCAACCTCCACATCTTTCCATGAGCCCTGGTATCAACCAAGTCCTAAGACCCTGGAAACATGAACATTTTCCTTTTGCTTTCATGCAGAATGATCGTTAAAGTCAATCTGACCCATATTTTTTTCATTCGTGTGCCTTTCATTCATCAAATGATTTCTGAGAGAGAGATTTGATATCCAAGAAGGCTTCTGAGCGTTCTCAAAACCTTTAAAGTCTTTTCTCTTTGAACTTAGAAGCAGCAATTTTGCAGAGAGGAAAGAAACTAAATTTGAACCTTAAAAGGTCCTAGCTCTGCCTGAAATATCCTTCGAATCGGGTTCCAAACTAATGTGTCAAAGATGTCACATCCTCGCTCATCAATCAATCATCCCCCCCATGTCTCCCTTTAACAAGTTCATAAAAATATGGGGGGAAAGTTATTTATAAAGGACAAGATTTATTTTTAAAGTTTCATCTTAATTATTTTCTTGCTCGAAGAAAAAATAAAAGGAATAAAATTTAATTCGACAGAACCACAGATCCTCAAATTGGGAAAAGTACTTAGAGGACACATAATTCAACCCTGTATCTGAACAAAAATCCTCAAGGACCAACTGCTTTTTGTACAAAATCCTTCAGTTAGGGAAAATTAATTTATTTACACTGGACCCACAGAACAAAAGCAGGTAGCTGGAAATTAGAAAGTTGTAAGTTTCAGCTTGATGTTAGGAAAAATATCCTTCCCATTCAGAGCTATCCCAATGCAGAATGGGTTGCTTTGAGCAATCCCTTGCTGGAAGTCTCCACTAGGGTCTGGATGTCCAATGGTAAGTCACATTGTATGGGATTTTTTTAAGAGTTAAGACTAGAGGACCACTGAAGTCCTAACTCTTAATTTTTGTGAATTTTTCTAATAAAAATATTATGGATAGTGTTAACTAGGTCAAATCTGCAAAATATGGCATTCATAAACAAATAGTCCTTATAGACTGTGTGGTCAGCACCAACAAGACATTCCATCCTATGTTTTGTCCAGTAAAAAGAGCTAATCACTGATGATAATGAACAACCTTCCCCCCAAAATGAAAGGGCCTGGCTGTGGGATAGAAATGGTTAGACTGAATATCTTCATTCTCAGTCTCCTTACTCTCCATCTATGTCTCTAGGTAATTAAGACGGATCACTAGAAGGTCATAAGCTCATTCTTCCATTCTGAATGTCTGGTAACTTGAACTTCAAAGATCCTGGAATCATCTTCCATCATTTTTCTTCTGTAGTTATAGCCACATAGCATAAGGCATATTAATTAAATGAAAACCTTTTTTTTTACTTCATAAAAAAAACCAGAAATGTCAAACCTCAGAACTAATAGAAAAAACGGATGATGTTGTGTGAGAGAACTCTCTTTCCTCCAGTCTTTACGTTCCCATAGGCTTTAAATCCATCACATCTGGGTTACTAACCCAGTCAATAAAGCTCTTCAAGTATAAGGAAGACCAAGAGAAGAAAGACTTGGCTAGTTAGCTAAAGATATCCATACCACCACCAACCCCAGCTGCTTGCACCTCACAACAATTTTGCCCATTTTGCTTCTGCACCCCCTCTCATAAGCTGTGGAAAAAAGAGACTCTTTGTTTTTGCATCTTCAGCACTTAGCACAATGCTTGTACACATAAGAAAAGTTTAATAGGTGTTTTCTGGTTGATTGATTAATTATACAGGATGTGGTCATTGGAGGATATCTACCATTTGGGGAAACCTTGAAAAGACTGTCTGAAGCTCCAGAGAGAACAGAATTCCAGCCTCTTTATATCCCGATGGCTTGACATCTCTGTTTCTAGTGGACAATAAAGCAGAGATGAAATCCCAGTGCTCCTTATGATCTTGGAAGCCAAGGTCAGTTCACTCTATCACACAGCTGTGACAGTGGCTGTTGTCATAAAAGACATTACAAAGTCTGCTTTACTGGGGAATCAGTCTGAAGAAGAGAGACATAACCACATCCCAGGCTCTATAGCCACTCCTTACCTCACCCCCCAAGTCAAGAGATGTCTCCTCCGCAAACTAAACACTCTCAACACAGCCTGAAGTCAGGAGGCTTGGCCATCCTGGTTGTCTTCCTCTGAATGACCTCCATCTTATCAAGGTTCTTCCAGAAATGAGTATAAGACCAGTAAAAGTTCCTAGATGGCAGGAATCCTGACTGCTCTGTGATTCTCTTAAGACAAAGTGCCTTTCTCCCTGTTTGCCAACATCCACATGGTACCATCTTCCAATTTTCATGGATTTACATCTATGTAGATACTATGTCCTACACCCACCAAATAAAATGGTCCATCTCTGAAGGCTGAAAGTTTCTCTCTTGTGTCCATCTCCAGGACCAAGCATTAATAAATGCTTACTGAATTCAAAAAAATCATTGATTCACACATTCAGAGCTAGTGGGGACCTCTAAGACTATTTAGTCTGACTCCATTTTACAAATGAAAAAAAGGAGGCCCAGAAAATTCACTGCCCAAAGTCACAATAGTAGCCAGTGTGGGATTTGAATTCAGTCCTTTGACTCCAGAACTAGGGCTCTGTCTACTTTTTCCACCCAATGCTGTGACCTGACCAAAATTCCCTAAGGGCACATCCACTTTGGAGGACATAGGCTCAGACAGAATTATGACACATTTGTTGAATGAATGATGACTCAACCGGACCATGGCTCCCTGATCACCCTGGTATTGAAAGCTTTCAATGTCACATCCTTTCTATGGACGGAAGTATTCTCTTTTATTGTCCCTCTTGTATTTGAAGAGGCCTTTGTTTCCTGCTCCTTCTTATATTATTATTTCCCAGACTCACATGCTGACCTTGGAGACTCAGTAAATAACTCCCGCTGCCTAGCTCCCTGGCAACTTGCAGGAGGGATGTGAGATGCAGAAATGGTCCACTGAATTCTAGGGGTTTGAGTGTCAGCAGAATCCACTAATCGCTCCTATAGATTTATGGAGGCCTGGCAATTACACAGCCTGTCAAAGGGGCCAGGAACACAGTGAAGTGAACTCCGGGAGAATTCCTAGGAGAGAGGCAGTAAAAAAATCCCAACTCCTGCAGCGCTTCCCCCCCCCCCCCGGGCCTCCTGTCAGAGCCTCCAAGATGATGGCAGAGGCTGCTGGAACAGGCCTCTGAGATGGGTCTAGACCATGCTTCCATCCTCCTCTCCAGGAGAGCCAACAGCTCCAACCCTCAAGAACATTCTACTCTTAAGCAGGTCGTATTCCTGGAGTGTAAATCAAACAAGTTTTATGGCCTTGGCTGCCCAATTTTCAAGGTGGAAAAGATATTAAGAATCTCCTCTGACTCCCAATATACATGCCATCAATGGGCCATGACCCTTGAAGTATTTTTCTTTTTTTTCCAATTGTGAGAAGTGATTGAGTTGGGAACAATGGCACATAGTCACTGGATGGCTAATCTCAGTCAAGGTTTCAGTTCCAAATAAAAAATCTCTAGGACCAGATGAATTTACAAGTAAATTCTACCAAATATTTAAAGATCCATTAATTTCAACAATAAATTATTCTTAAAAAATAGATGGATTTCTAACAAATTCCTTTTACAACACAAATATTGTTTTGGGTTCCTAAATCAGGAAGAGGAAAAATAGAGGAAAAAACATTGTAGGCCCATTTCCTTAATGAATATCAAAAAGAAATTTTTAAATAAAATACTAGCAAGAACATTACAACAATATATCACAAAGATGGGGGGAGCTATACTAGGAATGCAAGAGTGATTTGATTTTAGGAAAATTATCAACATAATTGATCAAATGAATAACGAAAACAACAAAGTTTCAAAAAAATCCTTTCACAAAATGTAATAACCATTCTTGTTAAAAACACCAGAAAGCATAAGAATCAATGATGGAACTTTTGATTCTTGATTTTTGAATTGATAAGGAGTATCCACCTAAAATGAAGAATAAGCATTATATGTAATGAAGATAAGCTAGAAACTTTCCCAGTAAGATTAGTAGTGAGGCAAGGATGTCTATTATCACTTCTATTTCTAATAGAAATGCTAGTTAAATCAACAAGATAAAAAAATTCAAGGAATAAAAATAGGCAATGAGGAAACAAAATGTACTGTGCAGAAAATATGATAATTTACATAGAGAACCCTAGAGAATCAATTAAAAACACAGGTGAAATATTCAATAACTTCAGCCAAGTTGCAGGACATAAAAGAATCTCAAATAAATCATCAACTTTTCTATAATAAACAAATAGATAAGGGGGGCGGAGCCAAGATGGCGACAAGAAGGGATCCAGTCTTAGGAGTTCTCTGATAAAATTCATCAGCTAAGGACTCTAACTAAACTTTCGAGAGACAGAACCAACAAAGGGACCCAGTGAGGCAGTTCTCCTACTCAAGGTAACCTGGAAAAGAGCAGAAAGGCTCTGCTCCCCGGGGTCTGAGAGGCGGCCCACCAAGGGGTGGCCCACCAGAGCCAAAGAACCTCAGCCTCCCGGAGGCAGCCCCAGGGCACTGGGGGTCTCAGCTCACAGCAGCAGGGGAGTCTCCTGAGCTGCACCCCGAGGAGCACCAGGCACAAAGTGGGGGAACAGCGGGGGACCTCTGCCACAGCAAGCACGTGGAGCCCAGCCCTCAGGGCACACAGCAAGCAGCATCATCTTTCCCCAGCCCTGATCCAGGAAACAGAAGCTGGTAAGCAGGATCCCCCAGGGCATGAGCCCATTGAGCTGAGGAAGGGGAGTGAAGAGAGACTGCCTAGCTCTGTCCTCTGCCCCTGAAAGAGGACTCTGGGGCTCTGACCACATTCAGATCCTGACCACAGTCTAGGCCCCCCCATAGAACAGCAGCCCCCCCCACATCAGCCCCTTGGCAGAGGGGGGGCTCTTATGGTCATTCACAGACCAGGAGGGAGGACAGAGCCTCACACACTGAGACCCTTGTGGGAGTGTCCCAAAAGCTCAAGAAACACCCCAAACCAGGCCCAGGCTGGGAAAATGAGCAAGCAGAGAAATAAGAGGAAGACTATTGAGAAATATTTTGCAAATGAGCCCAAGAAGGACCAAAATACTCAGTCTGAAGATGAGGAAGCACAAGCTCCTGCATCTAAAGACTCCAAGAAAAACAGAAATTGGGCTCAGTGAGGCTATGATAGAGCTCAAAAAAGACTTTGAAAATCAAATGAGGGAGTTGGAAGAAAAACTGGGAAAAGAAAGGAGAGAGATGCAGGAAAAACATGAAAATGAAGTCAGCAGCTTAGTCAAGGAAATCCAAAAAGAAATGCTGAAGAAAACAGCATGCTAAAAACCAGCTTAGGTCAAATGGATAGAACAGTTCAAAAAGTTATTGAGGAGAAGAATGCTTTAAAAAGCAAAATTGGCCAGATGGAAAAAGAGATAAGAAAACTCTCTGAGGAGAACAAATCCTTCAGACAAAGAATAGAATTCAGGGAGATTGATGAATTTAACAGAAATCAGGAATCAATACTTCAAAACCAAAAAAATGAAAAATTAGAAGAACATGTGAAATATCTCATTGAAAAAACAACTGATATGGAAAACAGACTTAGGAAGGATAATTTAAAAATTATTGGAATACCTGAAAGTCATGATCAGGAAAAGAGCCTTGACATCATTTTCAAAGAATTACTACAGGAAAATTGCCCTGATATTCTAGAAGCAGAGGGCAAAATAGAAATGGAGAGAATCCACCGATCCCCCCGAGAAAGAGATCCCAAAAAACCAACCCCTAGGAATATTATAGCCAAGTTCCAGAACTCCCAAGTCAAAGAGAAAATATTACAAGCAGCCAGAAGGACACAGTTCAAATATTGTGGAGCTGCAGTCAGGATCACACAGGACTTAGCAGCAGCTACATTGGAAGCCCGTAGGGCTTGGAATACAATATACCTGAAGGCAAGAGAGCTTAGAATGCAGCCAAGAATGAACTACCCAGCAAGGCTGAATGTCCTCTTCCAGGGAAAAAGATGGACTTTCAATGAACCAGGGGAATTTCAAAGGTTCCTTTTGGAATGGCCAGAGCTGAATAGAAGGTTTGATCTTCAGATACAGGACTCAGGTGAAGCATGGAGATTGGAGGAGAGGGGGGAAATATGAAGGACTTAATGAGGATGAACTGCATGTATTCCTGCATAGAAAAATGACACTGATAATACTCATATGAACCTTCTCAGTTAATAGAGCAGGTAGAGAGAGCTTTTATAGTTGAAGCACAGGAGAAAGCTGAATTCGAAGATAAAATATGGTGTAAAAATGGAGTCAATAGAAAAAAAAGGAAATGGAATGGGAGAAAGAAAAAGGAGAGGGGGAATAGTCCAAGATATTTCACATAAGATTTTTTTTTTTATTACAATGAGCTATTGCAATGATATGGAAGGGGGGAGGCAAGGGGGAATGAGGGAAACTTTGCTCTCATAAGAGATGGCTAGGAGAGGAAACAGCAAATATACTCAATGGGGTATAGACATCTGGAAGGAGGGGGGAGCAGGGGGAAGGGGTGGGGATGTGAATAAAGGAGGAGAGGATGGACCATGGGGGGAGAGTGGCCAGATATAACACATTTTCTTTCTTACTTCTTGCAAGGGGCTGGGATTGGAAGGCCTGCCCAGGACCATAGGGCCAGGTGGATTCTGGGCCTAAGGGGTGGCATGGGGGCTCAGGGCTTCTTGGCCTCAGGACCAGGGATCTGTCTGCTGCGCCACTCAGCTACCCTACAGCAGAGTCAGAGTGAAAGGAGAGAGAAAATAGAGTACATGGTAGTGGAGAAATAAGAAAGGAGGGAGTTGCGATCAGCAATGGCAATGGTGGAAAAATAAGGAAATAACTTTTGTGATGGATTTATCATAAAGAATGTGATCCACCCATGTCAGAGTTGTTGGTGTTGGAACAAAGACTCAAGCACATTTTTTGTTATGATTATTTGGGGGAGGGTGCAGGGCAAGTGGGGCTGGGTGGCCTGCCTGGGGCCACATAGCAGGGTGATCTTTGGGTGTCTGGGGCCAGATTTGGACCTGGGTGCTCCTGGCTCAAGCGCCAATGCTCTGTCTGCCACCCAGCCACCCCTACTATTATTACTATTTTATTTTATGTTGGGTCTTTTTTTTTCTTTCTTTTTTTTTTTTGCTTTTTGCAGGGCAGTGGGGATCAGGTGGCTTGCATGTCACACGGCTGGGTGATTGTTGGGTTTACTAGGCTGGATGTAGACTTGGGTGCTCATGGCTCCAGGGCTGTTGCTTCATCCATTGCGCCACCTGGCCATACCTACAATTATTACTATAATTTACTTTACTTTTACACCCAAGCAAGTCTATCTATATTCATGGGGGAGGAGGAGGGGTATTTTGTTTACTTGTAAACAAGAATATTTTATTAATGTAAAAAAAACATTTGTACAAAATGAGAATAAAAAATAAATTTAAAATATAAAAAAAAAACAAATAGATAAAATAAAATAAAACAAAACCCAAGACCAAGAAGTAGAAATTCCTTTTAAAATAATGGAAGTTGGGGGTAGGTAGGTGGTGCAATGGACAGAGCCCCAGCCCTGGAATCAGGAGGACCTGACAAATCTGGCCTCAGACACTTAATAATTGCCAGGCTGTATGACCTTAGTCAAGTCACTTAATCTCATTGCCAGAAATAAAGAAAATGTAAATAAATAAATAAATAAATAAAAGGGAAGACAATTATTTTATTAGGGTTTTTTTTTGCAAGGCAAATGGGGTTAAGTGGCTTGTCCAAGGCCACACAGCTGGGTAATTATTAAGTGTCTGAGGTCGAATTTGAACTCAGGTCCTCCTGACTCCAGGGTCAGTGCTCTATTCACTGTGCCACCTAGCTGCCCTGGAAGACAATTTTTAAAAAAAATGCTTGGTGGCCTACCTGCCAAGACAAATCTAGGTATTTTACAAATGCAATTACAAAACTTTTCACAGAAATAAAATCAAATCTAAAAAAAATGGAAAAAATATTGCTTATGAGTGGGTCACACCAGTATTATAAAATGACAATTCTGCCTAAATTAATTTATTAATTCAGTGCCATAGTAATCAAACTACCAAAGAATCATTTTATAGAGCTAGAAAAAATAATAACAAAATTTATCTGGAAATACAAAAGAATACTAAAGGAATCAATTTTTTAAAAAACATGTGAAGGAAGATGGCATAACTATTATAGATTCCAGATTATTTTCAAATTATTACAATGTGATAATTCTCATAATAATCTAGGACTGACCAAATAAAAGAATGGTGGATCAGTGTAATAGATTAGTTGTGTAATACATTGTTAAAAATTACCACAGTAATCTAGAGCTTGATAAACCCAAAGATCTAAGCATCTGGGGCCAGAACTTACTATCTGACAAACTTTCTGGAAAAACTGGAAAGTTGTCTTGCAGGAAAAGACCATCGTTCCTACTATCTACCTAGATAAGGTCCAAATGAATTTAGCTATAAAAGGTGATATCATAAGTACATTAGGGAAGCATGAAAAAAAATGCTTCTATCAGATATATTTTTGGATAAGGGAAGAATTTATGCCTATATAAGAGACAAAATAAATTGGTATTAGTTGTTAGTGATACTTCTTTGGTTGGCAAACAATGTGTTACAGTGGAATGAGGTCTGAATTTGGAGTTAAGGGGTATGGTTTCAAATCCTAAATCTGCAATGACTGTGTGACTGTGAGATAACCACTTATGCTCTCTCTGTCTCAGTTTACCCATCTTTAGCATAAAGGGATTAGACAAGAAGGTGCTTGAAATCTTTGACATCTCTAAATCTACGATCCAATAAATCAGCCAAGAGGTATTTATTAAGTACATATAATACACTGTGTTGGAAACTGGGCATGTAAAGATGAGAGCAAAATAATCTCTTTGATTCTGTGTGGACATGCCTACCAATGATACACAAATAAACTTCAACACAAAATATGTTGTCAAGTCATCATCTTAAGGTTCATGAATGAAAGACTTTTACTTGGTCAAAGAGGATAGAATTCAGAGCAATGAATAGAGGTCACAAAGTTATATGTCTAGGTGTGATGAAAAGAAAAATATCCTTAGCATTTACCCCCCAAATAATGGGTGGTCCCAGTAAAGGGGAGTACCTCTTATTGGAGGACTTGGATGACCATTTGTTGGCATAGTGTAGAGGGCTCAGACTAATGGCCCCTGGGCTGTCTTCCAATTCTCAGATTCTATGATTCTACTGGAATTTTGACTTCAAATCAAACTAATTTAAGATAAAAGCAGTTCATTCATAATCTTATTTGACCATCTACTAACTTCTCAATCTTGCATCAATGGAATGAAGATTTGATTGCTGAGGACAGTAAAGCACCCTCAGTCTTTTCACATGTAGAAATACTATCTGAGTTTCTGTTGGGTGCATTTTTTTTGGAGTTAGAGATTGTCTAAAGACAGACCATTTTTTAAAAGTTTAATTTAAAGAGAAAGTTTATCAAGTTAAGGAAGACTGAGAGTTATTCTGGTACTAAATCTGTCTAAACTGTGAAAGAAATATATGGTGGTTGTCTTGAAACTTTCCAAATTGAACTCAGACATCTACAGCCAGAGGATGCATGAAGCCCAATAATTATGCGACATGGTTCCTCTCCCAAAATACTCAAATTACAGAATTATATGTGCTATGGGGACTGCATTGTTGCCTCACTGTTGTACATTGCCTTTTAGAACAAGAACCTGTAAGTTCTTTGTTTTTGTCCTTTTTTAGAAAAAGATTGGTTCAATGGGCCCCACCCTGGCAAGCCTACCTTAATTCTACTCAGATAAGTAAAAATGGAAAATGTGTACTTTAGTTCTGTAACTGCAACAGCAACAATGAAAACAACAATCAAAGTAATAAGTAACTAGCACTCGGCACCACTCTAAAGCTTACAGAGCATTTTGCACAAGCCATTTCATTTGATCCTTCCAAAAAGCCTGTTGAGGTGGGTGTGATCATTGTTCCCATTTTCCAAATGAGGAAACAGGCGAACAGCGGTCACTTGCCCAGGATCACACAGCTATTAAGTACCTGAGGCAGGATTTAAACTTGCCTTCCCAACCTTAAGTCTAACCTTCTATCCACTGCACCACTTCACTGCTTCCATTTTAAACGTGAGAGAGCTACGGCAAATGACGTGTCCAAGATCACACCACTCATACACACACCAAAAAGACAAGATTCAAACCCACCTGATCCCCTACTCTAGTTCCAGAGCGTGGCCAACTGTATGGCATGCGAAGTTTCTGGAGTTTTGGTAGCAGAACAGAAAGCTAAAGCTTCCTCCTCATGAGCTGACACACAAATGGAAATTTCCCATCAGCTGAATTATGCTTTTGATTGTTTACAAGAGAAACATGATGAGTCCTTCCCTCCCTCCCTGTCCGAGTGGATGGTAAGGGCAGCCACTGGAAAATGAGCTGTCTTCATCCAAATGCATTTCCTTCAGCCAGAGACAAAGTCCCAAAAAGCATCATTAGATTCTCTGATTACCGGGACGCAGTAACATTATTGAAGATATTTTTCACATTTTTTTTTTTTGGCCAGTATTAGCACTCCATAACTTTGCACTGAGCCGTTCCTTCAGTAGTAGGGACTGACTTTCAAACAACACAAGCAAGGTGAGGTACACTCAGCAAAGCAGAAATGGAGAGTCAATGAGTAATTACGAAGAGCTTTCTAGAATATGAGCTGGGTCTGGTGCTGCGGTGATGGGGGTTGGAGCCATCCCTTAGACATTTCTGTCTGAAGCCACTCCCAAGAATCGACTCTGCTGTGAAACAGATGAGCAGACTGATCAATACTGTAATTACTCTTATTGATGGATCAGTTTACAATCAGGTGTCATTATCACAGACGGTTGGCGCTTTTGGTGTTGAGGCTGGACCCAGCCTGGCCCAGTCCAGGCAGTGCAGCAGCACAGAGGTCTAACTCAAATCAACATACTATTGGGCCAGGATGACAAGCGTGAAATTAATTGTTCCAGTTCATGTAAGACCTGCATTCTTCTTTGGAAAGACTAATTTGCTGCTGCATGTAGGCAGAGGACTGGGGAGGCTGTCTCTGGGGTGGGGGGTTATGGATGGGTGCTTCCCAGTCAGCTTTTCACTTTCTTGAGGGTCAAGAATGCTGTTTGTGCATTTTTTCCCCCAAGCTACCAAGTGTTTGAACATAATGGAAAAAAAATCAGAGATTTAGAGCTGGAAGGGACCTTATTGATGATGATGTCCTATACTCTCATTTTTCCAAGGAGGAAACTGGGAAAGGAAGAGAAAAGACTTATCCAGGATCACATGAGTGGATAAGAAGGAAAGTCAGGATTTGGCCCAGGTCCTCTACCAGTATTGACAATGATGATAACTGAGGCAATGTAGTACACTGGCTAGAGCTGATTTCCAAACCAGGAACTTCTAGGTTCCAATCCCACTTTTGACAAAAAAGAGGTTAAATAACTTTAATTTCTCAGTTCCCCAGGCAAAACTACAAATTACCAATGAATAGCAAATCGAATTGGGAAAGAGGGGAACAGCTTCCATACTTGGGGCTTCACGCAAGGAAGATTACTCATGTTAAGATAATAGTAGTAGTAGTAATAGTAATAATAATAATGAAGAAGGAAGAAGGAAGAAGCAGAACAAGAAGAGGGAGAATAAGAACAAAAACAAGAAGCAGAAGAAGCAGAAGTAGCGGTAGCGGCAGCAATGGCGGAAGGAGGAGGAGGAGGAAGAAGAGAGGAGGAAAATGATGATGAAGAAGAAGAAGAAACAATATAGTACCTACTATTTTACATTTACTATTTTACCATATTAAAGAACTGTTCCATTATCATCTCATTTTTACTTCACAACACCTCAGAGAGGTCAGTGCTCTTATTATCTCTTATTATTACAGTTAGGAAACTGAAGTGAAAAGGGGTCAAGTGACTTACCCAGAGTCACATAGCTAGTAAAATGTCTGAGCCTGGATTTGAGCTCAGGTCTTCCTAACTCCAGACCCAGCATTCTATCCACTGCGCCACCTCAGTGTGTACAAAAATAATAGGAAGAATATTATTAATATTTATATAGCACTTTAAGATTTGCAAGATCCTAAATACCAACTATATGAGAGTTGAACTAGACACTGGAGGAAAGATGAGGAAACTGAGGCAAAGGGCACAAATACCACGGTTTCTAACAATAATAATTTTATTTCATGTGAGAATATGAGCTTCTTCAAGGCAAGATAATTACTGGCTTTTTCTTTGAAGCTTCAGTGTTGAGAGTTGGATGAACAAGTAATCTAAGTCACATTTATAGCTCATTTAAAAGTTTATCATGTGCTTTGCTCTCAAACACCCCCAGAGAGGGCATCAGCATGCTTAGGACCTTGAATCTGGAGTCAGAGAACCTGGCTTTGCTTCATAGAATCACTGTGACCTTGGACAAATCATTAGGACTCAGTTTTGTCATTTGTAAAATGCGGATATTTGAAGACATGGCCCCTGAATTTGCTCCCAACTCTATCAATTAACAAGTGGTTATTAAATGCCTTCTACAAGCTGGGAATTGTGTTAAGGTTAGGGACATATAAAGACAAAAAAGTCATCCCTGCCCTCAAGGTATTTACAATCCATACTCAGGAAGGAAGTAACAGATATAGTATGCCCATTTTGCAGCTGATGAAGTGGAAACTCTAAGAGTTGAAATGACTGGTCCAAGGTCACACAGTTAGTATGCCAGACAACCCAGGGGTAATGACACAGCTTGAAGGCTTCTGCCCTGATTTTGGACACACTGACCTTTCTGCCATACCATGATGCTACCCAAGGTCAGGTAAAGGCACTATTGGTCCCTTGCAACCTGCAGTGGGGTAAAGACAATGAATGAGGATTTCAGCTCTCCTGAAAAGAGCTGTTTCTTAGAGAGCTCAGCAGAGGGGCTGGCCAAGATATGCTCCTTTCACTTAAAAACCCAGGTTTCCCCAATGGTACTATTGTATTTGCCCTTGGAGAGTCTCCAGTCTCTGTCCTTCTTGTACACATTAGCATGAGGACATATTGTGCTATTGATGACTGATACAGAAGAAATGATGCAACTTAGAAAATGAGCTTGAGGACGTGAGCAGTGTTTTTAGAGGAAATGATACTACTGAAGTTGAAGAGTTGGGTTCCATCCTCTTGAGGAACAGTCAAGGCCATGACTTGCCAACAACCGGATTTGTGACTGAGACAAGGAGAAGTTAATAATCCATCAACTATGAAAATGAGAGTTGGGGCAGCTAGTTGGTACAGTGGGTAGACCAGTGGCCCTGGAGTCAGGAAGACCTGAGTTCAAATGAGGCCTCAGATAACTGATTTTTACCAACTGTGTGTCCCTGGGATTAGCCTCACCAAAAACATAAATGAAAAAGGTAAGAAAGATACAAAAGCATAAAAGCCCAGCTAAAGGACTGGAGGAAGGAGTTCTTCATGAGCTCATAGCATTGTCACTGGAGATCATCTAATTTATCTCCTCTAATTTTACTGAAAAGGAAATTTAGGCTAAGGGTTGTGAAATGACATTCTCAAGTCCCCAAAGTAGGAAGCAGCAGATCTAAGATTGGGACCTAATTCCTCTGCCTCAAAATTTAGGACTTACTCTACTGTTCTATGGTGTAGCATTGTCCTGTTAAAAAGAAATAAAAAAGGAAAAGTTAGGTGGTGCAGTGACTAGAGCACCAGCCCTGAGTTCAAATCTGGCCTCAGACACTTAATAATTGCCTAGTTGTATGATCTTGGGCAAGTCACTTAACTCTATTGCCTTAAATAAAGTTTTTTAAAAAGAAATAAAATAAAAAATCTTAATTGTAATATTTCATTAATTCATCCTTCATTCATGAACCTTGTTGATCAGACCTAAGGAAAAGGAATACATGACAACTGGAATGGGGGAGGGAGGATTTGGAGCTAGAACTGACTTGGTTCTACCACTTGTCATTTAAGGAACATTAGGAAAATTATCTTCTGTAAAATGAGGAGATTAGAGTGCATGATCCTGCAGGACTCTTTCAGTTTTAAGTGTATGATCTGACTCCTCTAAGTCTCCTCTTGGAGGTAGCTCTGCTTAGCTCTGCTGCTAGGAGGTTGGAAGGCCAAATTCCAAAGCATAACTGGAGAAGGAACCTTCAAGAAGCCAGAGGCAAGAACTAGCTTTCCTCATTGGTTTGGAACTCTCAGCTGGATTAAGTGAACCTTACACTGAAGGAACTGACTATTCAGGGATTCCTCCAGTTGGACCCTTCAGTCCCATCTCTCCTGCAGGACCATCTTAGATAAAATGTCACCCCAGATGACTTCCTTCCATGTTCTTGCCTTTATTCCACTTGCCAGCCTTCCTCCAATGAGATTCATCCAAATGTCAACCAATTCCAATATGTCCTCTGGAATCTCTGCTCATAAAAGTTGTAACTGAGACTCCTATAAAAATCCTCTAATTCCAAATATAACATTATTTTCTGCTCTGAGTGGGCAAGAGGAAAAAAAAACAAACAAACCTCCAAATGACTTTGGTGTCAGGACCTGATGGGCTTGTCAGCTACTGGCTGAATCTATTTATGTCTCCTGACCCCTGGAAAGAAGCCCAGGCTAGGCAGCCTGGGTCAGGTTGGAAATGGAGGTTGCAACCCCATTGAGAAAGACTTTCAATGCCAACCTGAAGAGTTTGCATTTTATCCCAGAGGTAATAAAGACTAATAAAAGGTTTCTTTGATGTCTAAAATACAGGCGTGATCAGACTTGTACTTTAGGATAATTTTGGTTGCTACTGAAAGATGGATAGAAACATGGAAGGACAAAGGAAGTGGGAGGATTGATGTATGGATAGAAAACCAGCCTTGGTGTCACAAATCAAATCATTCAACATTCAACATTCAACACAATCATTCAATCAACAAACAATAATTAAATGCTTATTAAGTCCCAGTCAGTGTGGAAAGCACTGGGTTCAAGTATGGCTGCTGATATATTCCAGCAGTGTGACTCTGGGCAATTCGTTAAACCACTCAATCCTTCAGGTAACTCCTTGAGCCTATAAGGTGTAGAAAAGGTGTCACTCTCTACTAGTGGATGGCATTTCCTCACCTGGAGTACTTTACTCCGATGAAATCCCAAATAGAGCTTCTACCCCATCCCTCTCACATAATGTTTGTGATGCATCCTATATTGGTGCACTATAGACAGCAATACCCATATAGCAGAAACAGACTCCTTCTTCCCTGCCTGCCCTTCCACTCCCAACTACAAATCAATAAACCAAGACCAGCTAGGAAAGTATTAGGAAGACAACTCAAGACCCATGGTGAGCCAAATTCCAGAACTAGCCTCGTAAATATACTTTCTGTACTCTTCCCTCCCCCTTTCAGATCAATTAGAAATCAGTAGTTAATACTCACAACTCTCAACTACTTCATTGGCCTGCAGATGAACATCATAGAAGAAAAGTCACATCACTGGCATGGAGGGGTGACAAATTGAGATGGTGGGTGGGTTTCCTCTCTGCCAAGGCCCAGGCACCTCCACAAAATCTAAGTATTGCAAGATGGCTCCAAGCTCTAAAACTCAACCGAGGCTAGGCAGAATAAGTCATCAGGAAAAAAAAAAAGAATCCTTGACAATTAATTAAAAGTTGTTAAAAGCTGTATGTCACATGATATCAGAACTCCTTGGATGGACAAAAAGGGTCACCTGGGAGAGAAGGTGGAGGGATAGATTCAGAGATGGGGAAACCCTAGTCTTAATACCTACCTGCAATGTTTGTCAGTTATGGGTCCTCAAGCTAGTGAAGTAACCTCTCTGACCCTCAGTTTCCTCCCTTGGAATAAAAGGGCTAATCATACTGACAGCAACTACCTCATAGAAATACTTTGAGACTCACAGAGGATAATTTCAGTCAAGTATTTTACAAGGCAAAGTCAGCTAGTAGGGTTGAGCCAGTGGGGTGAAGTCTGGGAAAAGGTCAGGGGCTAGAGTGGCGTAATCCAAGGGATTATGGAACCTGAGAAGAGAATAGGGTCTAAGGCAACCTGTCCTTATCAGGGGACATCCTCCAGGCTTCTTGCACAAGGGAGATGACCAATCAAGTCAATTCACTCATAGGCTTTAAAGTAAGGGTGTACGAGTTCCTCAAACTATAATGGTGCTGAACAAGAATTGTGTTTGGATACATTCATAAAATTGGTCATCCCCCAATGGGTCATCTACAAATCACCAAGCCAGTTAGGACACTATTCATTTCAGAAAATGGAGTAAACATGACTTTCCAACATGCTAAGGTCTTTACTAAGGAGTAAAGGTGAGGCTGAGATGTGATAAAGACAGATATCGAGAGGAGATCATCAGCTTTCTAAGCGTAAGATATGAGGGGAGGGAAACCCTAATACAAAAGCTGGTTCTTTATTCAACTTCCCCTCCCAATACCTGTCTTTCTTCCTCTTACCCTAACATTTCCAGGAAACTGAATTTTAACTCCTTCACAAAGAGGTCTAAGGGTTAACTAGAAATTAAGATAAATAAGGAAGCGGTCCAACCTCTGCCTAAGCAACTGTGACAATTCATATTGTTCCACCTAAAATAAATTCCATAAGGCAGAGGACAAGGGAGAGATGTGGCCATTAGGGGAAATTCTTTATCCCTTGGACTTAATAAAAGCTATCATTCTACAATGGCCTTGTACTTGCATTCCTGAATAGTCCTTTGGTTCCTGCCATCAAATGTCAAAGTGAAGGCCAATGCCACCAATTAGAATATCCCTGAATAATTCTCTAATACTCCAGGGAATCTGTGACCTCAATATACACGTCCCCTCCATTGAGGTAGTTCACAGCCCATCCTCACCTGTCCATCATGGGCCTCCTATAAGATCATCCCAAAGGGTTTTCCCCAATGTGCTAGGGGCCTGCTGCAATGTCTCTTGGTCTCACAGGATAAAAGTGGGTTACACAGGCTTTACATGATCTCTGCCATTTGGACCATGACCAACCTATTTACTTTTGGAGGCTAAGACATTTCTTTGACAATGGCCTCTGCACTAGTTACTTTTGGCAGCTCCTTATCATACCATCTGCCCCCTGCTTCCCATGAGCCTCTCCACTACTCTCATAATGAACCTTGGCTTTCATGCTTCAGAGACTTAAAATCCTAAAACAACAGAGAATGTTCAAGCCATCCATCTGTCAAACTACTGAGACTTTTTCAGCACTTATTGAGGGCCAGGCCTAGTGTGGGGCACTGAATACGTAAAGACAAAGGCAAAAAGTACCTGACCTCGAGAAACTTACATTCTATTGGAAGACCTAATAAGCAGACATATAGGGTTTATTCATATGTGTGCATGTGCCAACTTCTCTCTGGACAAAATGAGTTCCATCTTAAAGGTCTGGGAAAGAGATAAATTATAAGAAGCCAGCATAGGATGAGTCTATACCCATCTCTGCATCTCTCTTGAATTCTCCTGTGGGGTAGCTAAGTGATACAATGGATAGAGTTCTGGGTCTGAAGTCAGGAAGACCTGAGTTCAAACCCAATCTCATCAGCTATAACCAGAGGCAAGATATTTAATTTGTATGCCTCAGTTTCCTCAGCTGTAAAATCAGAATAACAATAGTGTCTATCTCTTAGAGTTGTTGAAAGGATCACATGAGATATTTGTTAGATGCTAAGCACATAGTGGGACATAATAAGTGCTTGTTCCTTTGCCCTTCTATGATTCCTTTTGCTTTTTCTTTATTTTTAGTAGAATGTTTTCATGCTTGAACCATTTGGCCAAGGTTCAGAGATCTTCATTTCCAACTTCCTCCTCACCCACAACAAGTCTTCTGGATAGCAGAGCATGCTTCCCAGGATCAAATCTTACCTGTGATCAGAGCTTCTTGGTCTCACCATGTCTGTTTCCTCATCTGTAAAAATTAGACTAGATCACAGCCAACAAGGTCATCTCCTTCCTTTTAAAAATGAGGAAATTGGGGTGACTAGGTGGCACAGTGGATAGAGCACTGGCCCTCTAGTCAGGCGGACTTGAGCTCCAATCTGGCCTCAGACACTTAATAATGACCTAGCGGTGTGGCCTTGGGCAAGCCACTTAACCCCACTGCCTTGCAAAAACCTAAAAATAAAAATAAAAATAAAAAATAAAAATAAAATAAAATAAAATAAAATAAAAATGAGGAAATTGTGACCCAGGGGAGATCCCGGGACTAAATATCTTGCCCAAGGCTGTATCAAATAATAGAGGCAGTACTTGAAACTCCATCCTTTTCTGCTATTTCAAACTACTTTCACATTTTTACTAAGAATTGATGTTTCTGGGATGCTTTTAAGGCGTCCATGTCCTTTGTTTGTAATATCTCATTTGAACCTCTACTGTTTGTTATTGTTGTTCAGACATTTTTCAATCGTGTCTGGTTGTTCTGATTCCTCACAACCCCATTGGAGTTTTCTTGGCAGAGATATTTTAGAGTTTTGTCATTTTTTTCTCTAGCTCATTTGACATCTGAGGAAATTGAGGCAAATAGAGTAAAATGATTTGCCCGGAGCACATAGTTAGGGAATGCCTGGGGCTATATTTGAACTTGGGGAGATAAGTCTCCCTGACTCCAGGCCTGGTGCTCTACACACTAAGATTCCCATTAGAGGCCCCTATACCATTTTAGAGAGAAGGAAGCTCGAGCTCAGAGAGATTAGTTAACCAGTATCATAACTGGGAGAGAATCTGATCCTCCACCTAGATCTAAGTCCAGCCCTGATCAAATCATAGTGATGCCAGTCCATCTCCATTGTCTTTACAGTCTGCACAGGATCTGCCCAAAAACTTTTCAGGAGGTGAGTCCAACAAAGGCAATATGAGGGGGGATTTGATAGAGGAAACAGCCGAGCCTTGGTATCACAGAATCAAGTGTCAGAAGGTGGCATTTGATCAATATGTTATGACAGCACCATATTGGTACTGAGGATTTTTTCAGATGCCCTCCTGCTTCTTGCCACTCAAAAGCAGGTTCTTTTCATGCATGATAATGCATAGTAGCCACATTTTAAGTGGTTGGGCATGGAATCCATAAGACCTGAGTTCAAAGGCTGCTCTTAGCTGTGTGAACCCTGAGATGCTTAAGAAAAAAAGAGGTTCTTAGAGCTCCGGTTTTCCATCATCTAAAATCTCCCATTGCCTCTTCTCCTCAGCCATTCCCACATTGTCCATATACCATGCAGAGCCAGGCTTGCCCTAATATGGTCCCAGGCAAGACTAAGAATCCTATCTTCCATTTGCTCCTGTATTAAAGTTTACCAAGTACTTTGACATTCCTTGGCTCATAAAACAATATACCAATAGCCAATTTGAAGGACCTTTGAACTCCTTTGCTCCTTCATTGGTCGCTTTCCCAAAGAACTGAGTTGAAGCAATTCAAACAACTATTTCCAGGTTAGGAACCATGTCTAAGCCATATAAACATTCATACCTAACTCTCTCTTCCTCTTTCCCCCTGGCCTGCCTCCCTCTATGGGCTATGAGAATGGTTCTCTCAATGCCCAACTGTTGACTTCAGATTCTTTTGCCCTTATGTCACTTGGGAGTCAGAACACCACTAATACACCAGTGGGGAAAGTTCTGGGTTTATAGGCAGAGACAAGGGTTTTTACTCTGCTCTGTCCTTTATTAGAGAGACACAAGGCAAGGCATAGGTCTTCTCTGGCCTCAGTTTACTCAATTGGAAATATGAGTCCTATTTACTCAGGTGGTTGGACTTAAAGACACCCAAAGGACCATCCAAGTCTAAATCTGTGATCCTGATATTAGCATTCTGAATTGGTATCTTGTAAGAAGCAGCCTATATCTTTTCTATCATTATGAAGAAGTAATCAATTTTCCCTAATTGCTTTAGTCTAGTGTTGATCTTTCTGGCAATTGTTATCTCCTGGGCAAGTTGTTTATCTTTCTTTTTTGAAGCAATTTCATGATTGCATTTGTATGGTGCCAGTTGGTACCACCTCTAAAGCTTGTGGTCTCCAAGAGTAACCAAGGACATCGAGAACCTTACTGACTTGTGCAGAGTCCTACAGTCAGTATGGGACAAGAATCAAAATTTAAACCCAGAACTACCTGACTAGGAGAACTGTTCTCTGTCCACTTCACTGTATTGCTTCTCTTGTTTATCATAATCTAATCTTTAAACCCTGTTTAAAAGATTGATAAATCCAGAGCCAATCCCATAAGCATTTATTAAATACCTTCTTTATACAACTTTCAGCTAGGACTTAGTACAAAGGAAAGAAGACATGTTGGATTTGGAGCAAGAAGACAAATCTGACTTCTGACATTTCCTAGATGTGTGACCCTGGGCAAGTCACTTGATTGCTTTCTATCTCAAGTTCCTCACTTGTGAAACGTGAATAATAATAATGGCACCCACCTCCTAGGATTGGTTTAAGGATCCAACAAGATACTTTTTGTTAAACAGCACCTAAGCAATGACGATGATGATGATGATAATGATGTTTGCCCTTCTTTCTCAAAGAAGACCATAACATGATGCCGTGACATATGAATTGGATTTGAATGAGGGGGTGCTAGCTAATAGATATAAATGTCTATAAATGTCAGCTATCCTATTATGAGACTTTTTTATTTTTATTATTAAACAACCCCTCTTTTATTTATAAAACAGTGTGCTTTCCATGTCCATGCCTTTTTGCACACAGCTGCTAATAATAAACAGTTTAAAATTTCCTATTTGCTAACTTCCTCTTCCATTAAAGGCCAAGTCCAATGCCTTATCATGGCTTGAATTCTCCAAGTGGTTCTCATGGCTCCTCTCCAAGCTAAGAAGTCTTCTATTGGAGGCCTGGTAATCTACTGGGCTTCAGTCACCAGAGGACAGGCCTAGCTACATTATTCACCATGTCGAGGAAAAAGGGATGACCACTGGACATCAGCACAACACATGTCCAGTATCAAGTAATGAAGAAGGTGGAGACCTGTAGGTGAGAGACTGATCCACATGAGTGTAGACCCGCCATGATCCAATAAGTCTATAATTCTTTTAAAGGAAGTTCAAGTTTCAAAGGGCTTTTCCTTTCAATGTGAATACTCTTTCAACTGCTATAAGCCTCAAACTCTCTAGAACCTTGGAAGAAGAAGAAGATGATGATCCTCTAGATTTTTGTTGTTCAGTTATTGCAGTCATTTCCAACTCTTTATGGCCTCATTTGGAGTCTCTTGGCAAAGCTACTGGAGGGATTTGCCATTTCCTGCTCCAGATCACTTTATATAGGCAGAAACTAAGGCAAACAAAATTAAAGTATTTGCCCAGGGTCTCAAAGATAATAAGAGTCTAAGGACAGATTTGAACTCAGAAATAAATCCTCCTTCTTGAGACTAAGCACATTATCCAATCTAGCTGCCCCTTCCAGAAGTCCTGTGCCCCCAAAAAAGCATCTCCTTGTGGCCAGCTTGGTTGTTAAGCCTCTCCAAACTTAACTAGGCTTGTACCTGGACAATATACGCATATGTGTATGAGTGTGATATTTCTTTAGGATTACATAATTTGCAAAAGATTGATCAGCGGTTGGGACTTTTCAGTGAGTTGGACATCTCCATTAAATTGTACAAGTTGTAGGAACTTTCTAACCTGAGACCTCCCTATAATAACCAGGAAATTCCAGGGACAGATGCCATCCCTCATGATCCATTTCTTAAGAAAACGGCACATTGAAGAACTTGGATGAAGGTGGAAATGGGTGTGTTCTCCCTAGAAGGCTCATAGATAAAGAAGCTTCATCTTCTCTCTTTAAATGAGATGTGGTGGTCTTCATGGAAAGAGACCTGGCTTGGAAGTCAAAGCTTGGTCTCTGTCATTTAGAACATGAAAACTGAAACAAAGCACTTTCCTTCTTTGGTCCTCAATTTCCTTCTTTGTTAAGAAAAACGTGTCAGTGGACTCCATGGTCTCTGAGATAGGTCCCTTGCAGCTCTTGATCTATGATCCCATTAGCTGCACAATGAAAGAGGATGACTTCACAGAGCAAGGGTCAGACTTGCTACATTTGAATAACTGTAATTACATCCAATCATGGAATTGAAGAGACAAAAATACTATTGCAGCAAAGTACTTCATAGGTTTTCTACTGCAATTCTCCCCCTCTACCCCCTTCCTCTACAGCCATCCCTGGAAGGTGATCCTTCAGCATTTACTTGAATGCCAATGCTAAGCATTTGCAGCTTTGGAAAAGCTTGAATTTAGGTTTCCAAACCTAGAACTTGGAAGATTACCAAGGCCAATGAATCCAATCCTCTCATTTTGATAGCTGAGGAAACTGAGACTTTGAGAAGGGTGGGGAACTTGTACATGGTAAGTATAAGAAGAAGAATATGATCCCAAGTCTCCTTGAGGTCAAGCCCAGGCTGCTCCCTCTGATCTCTACGTTTTTTGGATCTTTATACCTTCTTGGACATCTAGTCTAGCCCTTCTAGTTCAGTTCTATGTGGCACAGTGGATAGAACACCAGCTTTGAAGTCAGGATATCTGACCGCAGACACTTGAGCCTTACTAACTGTGTGACCTTGGACAAGTCACCCAGGGTTATCTCTAGTCATCCTAATACCTATCTAGTCACTGAACCTAGATGACTCTGGAGGAGAAAGTGAGGCTGGTGACTTAGCACAGCACTTTGCTCACTCAGATCCAATTCACTTGCTTGTCATGGTCTCACCTCCCTGACGTCATGATCTTCAATAACAAAAGACGATACATCTGTTCAATTCAGTAATTATTCATTGTTATGTGCAAGACACGAGACTACAAAAATACACAGGCAACAGTTTTTGTTCTCAAGGATCTTACAGAATAATCAAATGAACCACTGGCCAACAAACAACCTCATCAAGGAAGGGAAAGGAACTGGGATTCGCTTTTAAGCATTGACCGATTCCCATCTAAAGTTCACAGCCGAGGAGTACACAGAAATTATATCCCCAAAATCTGTTAACAGATTCCAGCTCATCAGATGGGCTTGTCTTACTACCTTTCTTGCCTATCCTATCCCAGCCTAAAATGGCTCTCCAGAATCAGAAATTGGCAGAGTTGGCTAAGACCCCATCACTCTCCATTCCTACCATATTCTGCATCCTTTTTATCTGTCAAATAAAAACACAATGTTAAACACTTTCTCTTTGGAAATTACCATGTGGTGTATGCTTAAGAATGACTCAGAAGGAAACAAAGAATTTCTGGGAAGCTTATGCCAATCTGAGCAGTTCTGATATGGCTTAATGACAAGTATAGCTACAGAAAGATGTGCAGTGAGTAAAACACTCACACACACTCTCTCTGTCTCTTTTTGTCTTTCTCTGTCTTTGTCTCTCTCTCTCTCCTCTGTCTCTCTCTCCCCCCTGTCTCTGTCTCTCTGTTCTCTCTCTCTGTCTCTAGCCCTTCTAGTTCAGTTCTATGTGGCACAGTGGATAGAACACCAGCTTTGAAGTCAGGATATCTGGCCGCAGACACTTGAGCCTTACTAACTGTGTGACCTTGGACAAGTCACCCAGGGTTATCTCTAGTCATCCTAATACCTGTCTGTCTGTCTGTCTGTCTGTCTGTCTCTCTCTCTCTCTCTCTCTCTCTCTCTCTCTCTATATATATATATATATATATATATATATATATATATTTATATATATACATATATATATATACACACACATATATATTTATATAGATTTGTGTGTATATGTTATATATATATACTCTACATATGTGTATATATAATATATTCTATATGTATATGTATATTATACATAATGGGCATACACACATATCCTCTAGGCTGGAGCAAGACAAATAGGCTCCCCTGAAGTATTCATTTAAATTTTAAAAGATGTTTTTTTCTAAAAATGTAAGAAAGGAAGGAGGAAAAAGTTCATTTCCAAGTCTGTGGTGTGTTATAAGATTAAATTAACAGAGCATTTTTAGTTTTGTTTCCAAGAAAAGGTCAGGCAGGTGACTATTCCTTATACCTTCTCTTCCTCTGCTAAAACCTTCTGCAATCGTATTTTTTTCAGAATCAAACAGCCAATTCGACAAGTGCTTATTTCGTGAATACTGGATGCCAATCACTTTGCCAGGGACCAAAGAAACAAGGAAGTCTTGCCTGCTCTTTTTGACCCTATAAAAAGGATTTTATAGGTTTCAAGCTTCCTCTACATAGATGAAAAGATCCCTTTCTGATAAAGCTGACATTGCAGAAGTGTCAATGATTGAAGAGAGTGATAACAATAATGATAATAATAATAATAATAACTAGTAATCATAAAGCACTTTACTAAGATGATCTTATTCAATTCTCACAAAATCCCTGGGAAGGAAGAATTAGAATTTCTAATTTACAAATGAGGAAACCGAGGCAGAGAGAAGGTAAGTGACTTGTCTGGATTCACACAGTTCCATAGCCAGCAAATGTCTGAGGCAGAATTCACATTTCTATTGTCTGCCCTCTAGCCCCTCTGTTTCCTTGTCAATCTACTCTCCATTAGACCAATTCTCATTGTTGGGAAGCTTTTCTTCTGCATCAAGCCTAAACTCAGCTCTTGATCCCTTCTTTCCAATTCAGTCCTCAGCAGACAAAGAGGACGGGTCTATGCCTCTCCGTGACAGACCTTCAGTTCCTAAAAGACGGCTTTCATATCTCCCCAAGCATGGCCGGCTCTAAACTGGCACTCAGGGTCTACTCTTGAGTCACTTCACCAACCCTGCTTACCCTCCTCTAGCTAGGCTGTTCTTCACCAGCGTCCTTTATCAATTGGATGGGGAAGGGGCTATAAAGAACTTAACACTATACTCCAGCTGTACTCTGACCAGAGAAAGGCAGGATCATCACCTGCCTAGCGATGGTGCCAAGCCTCACCTAATGCAAATCATGACTCCACTAGGCTTTGTTGTTACTCTTTTGGGGGAAGACCAGGCCCCAAGCGTGGCTGTTATATGGAGTTGTTCAACTGAAGAACAACATTCACTCTTTGGCTTTTCTGATTAATTATCTGCATTTCAATTTTCTCATTTGTCTTATATTCTCTTCTGATTACAGAAGCATCTCATCATTTATCCAGGGAAAAGACAATTTCTGTTGTTTAGTGGGAAATAAGCCATTTTTGCAAGTGCTGCTCAATGGTTCCTATTGCACTCAAAAAAATTTATAAACTACCTATTTGTACAAAGAGAAGAAATTAGATTACCAAACTTAAATTCCCCCTCATTCCAATCATTAGTGACCTATCCTCTACTTCCATGTTCAAGAACCCTTTGCTTCTGTCTCTTGAATATGCACTGGTGATAGACAATTCCAGAATGATGCAGCTAAAATAAAGCCAACAATGTAGAAAACCCAGCTCTACCAGAAAACCATACTCAGCATGGGGGGGAGGTGAAGGAAGGAGTCAGGAAGGTGGGGAGCACAGTCATTTTGATATCTGCAGGAATTTAGGATAAAGTTTTAGCTCCATTCCCCTGTCTCTCCAATGAACACATCCATCTACTGGAATTTTATTAAATATCTACCTTTTTTTTCAAACACCTTGAGAAGTGTTGGTATACAAATCAATTAATTCTTTAATAAATATTAAATGACAACCATATGTTGTCATCATACTGGATGCTGGAGATACAAGTGAAGAAAAGGGAGTCAACTTTTGTCCCAAAAGTTCTTTTTACTAAAGGGAAAAAAGAGTTGGTTTGATGGTTCTTCTCTTTTGTTATCAAAGAAGACCAGTGTCCAGCTGTAGTTGATTAGACCAGTATGCGCTCAGAACACTCTACCACAGGTCAGGCACCAATAGTCCATGTAAATATTTGAATGTTTAAAATCTACACATCTCTTGTTTCTTTGAACTTCTTCCATTCCCGCCTTGCTCACAGAGCACAGCCCCCTCTCTGATGAGGGCTCATCATGAGAGGTGGTCCTGTGCCAGTGTCTCCCATGCTGAACAGTCAATTCTAAAATTCTTAAGAGAGACCTTTCAGGTATCCCAGGATCACTTCTTCTGACATCCCTGTGAGCGCTTTCCCCTTGTGCGTTCACCATAAAATAGTCTTTTTGGCAAGCATACTTATATAACTTAAAAGGTTGCTTGAGGAGGAAGGCATCAGCAGTTGGGAGATTGGGAAAGATTTCAGAGAGAAAAGAACTTTTTAACCCTTGGGCCTCTTGGACATCTGGGAAGCCATTTTCAGACCCATATTTTTAAGCATATCAAATAGAAAACAGATTAGAAAGGAAATAATTGAAATACAACTATTAGAATATTTCAAAAATAAGCGTATAGACCCAAATTTAAAATTCCCTGAAGTAGAGGGGATGATGCCCAATCCATCTCACACAAAGAGAAATTTTCTGAGGCAGAGTTGAGAAGGTAGTGGGTTTCATTCATGGAATGGGGCCACTCCAAAGACGATTTGGAGACAGGAGATGGAGCTTCATGTGGGCTGGATCAGAGAATGGAAGAGGGAAAAACAAAATCCAATGAGGGTGGAAAGATAAGTTGGGTCGGTTTCTTTAGGTCTTTAAAAGTTCAACACAAGACTGCATATTTTATCCAAGAAGTAATAGTAGCCACTGGGGTCTTGCTAAGTAAAGTTCCAGACTGATTTTCATGGCTAAGATCCAGTGCTCATTGGACCCAGAGTTGAAAAGGAAGAGGAGAGCAGCTTGGATTGCTTTCAGGAAATTGCCAAATTCATTTATTGATCCCATGATTGTCATGAAATCAAAAGTAGGTCTTTTCAATTCTCACATTTCCTCCACACTGCTCTGTGGTAATGACACATACTATGGTAATGACACCACACTTACTGAGAATCAAAGTGAATATCATGCAGAGAGCAATGAAGGGATGCACAGTGGTAGGAGCAGGCAGTGATAGATGACCAAGAAAGTACTCTAAGGCCAAAAGCCAAAGGATGCCAACAAGGAATAATATGATGAGAAGATGGACTAGTTCTGTAGCAAGAGAAAAGGGTGACAGGCAAGTGAGTAGACAGGGTCATCGTCTAATTCCCTCACAATGTAGGTGCAAAGGCCTCCAGTTCATTGGAGGGATCTTCAATGGTGAACTTCCAGGGAAAGAACATGGTTGAGTAGAGATGGACTGCATTTTTACTGGAACTCAAGAAATGACATCACAAGCCCTTTGATGCATTGGATACAATGCGTAAGGAGTCTAAGACTTGTAAAGACTTTTTTTTCCACCCCTAAATAATAGCCAGAGGGAATAGGTCAATGAATTAGAACAATTAAAAGACAGACTTGGCCTAAGAAGTTATTTGTTTTAGCTTTGTTTTTGGCTGACTGGCTAGGTACAATATGGATAGACTGATCTCAAAAGTATGACCCTTCCCCATGAAAAAGAGATGTCAGGGCAGCAAGGAAGTCCATGGGTAGGTCCTTGCAGCTTCCATTTCAATGGAAAAAACATTCCAGAAATCACCATCAGTAGCTCTGAAGGGAAGACAAACAAGTTGCAACCTCTAAAGAGTGAAACTGGGAGGCCTGCTCTGGAGACCCTTGCTCAATGCATATATACCCTATCTAGCCCAGTGGAGTCACATGGGTCCCCTCTTCCACTGGCATCAAACTACATCCACATCACTGTGTGTGTTTAGGAGGGATTTTCTTCTCTACTGACTCTGTCATTCTTTTTAATTAGAAATATTTTGCTATGAATCATTAATATGTCCTCTGGTCTGATTTGGTAAATGAAAATCCTCCATGGCGGCTCACAGGTTATGTTTTGGTGAGTTTTTGCGTGTTTGTGTTCTTTGAATATTTGATCTTGACCAAAGCATGGCTTAAATTTGGTGTACCTTTGGCAGGTGATGCTTGAGTCTTGATGCCAGGGCTAGGTTTTGCAGTTAATTTCTATTTGGAAATTTTTAATAGATGGGGACTTAAATGACAAAAGAAAAATAGAAAAGGAATGTATGATAAAGTTATAAAGAATGGGAAATAAAAATACAGAAAATGCCTCAGTGAGTAAATGATCAGAAAAACTTAGCTGTGATAATAACCAGGTGCAATACCTTTCCATGAGCTCACACAGAAATACAAGAGCAGGTATTTTAGATAAGACAAAGAAAAATATTATACAACTATGATAAAGTAATTTCTTTTGTTTTGAACCATGTGATTATAGGATGTTGGAACAAGGCAGAACAGTAGAGCTATAATCAAGCCCCTGGCTGATGAAAAAATTGACAATCAGAAATAAAGGGACTGGACCAAGGTCAGCCAGGCAGTTAGAAGCAAACCATATTTCCAGAGAATTAATGCAGGGCTATTTCCATCACTCCCGAGATAAAGTTTTTATAAGTTTACAAAGCATTTTCTCAAAGCCACACTCTGCTTGTTTTATTCATATGGTTTTACTCTTCAAATGACATAAACTAAAGTAGGGCAGATTTTCAAAGGAACAGATCCATTTTTAGACAAAACTGAAATCAGCAAGGTGTGTTCCCTTCCCTCATCATCTCAAATCACTTTCCCCATTTATTGGTGTTTCCTCACTTGGTATCCCTGGCTTTTTATGTCACAAAAAAAAATTATCCTCATGTATATTAAGTGGGGATCAAATTCCACTAAGATTTAATGCATAATTCCTCCCAGGACTATTTAAGATTTAAAGACAATTGTGCTTAATACAAAAAATGAATTGCTAATGGTAGAATTGTGGGTGAGGAGTAAATATTTTTCTATGATGGATCCATGTTAAAGAAATATTCCCCTCACGGAGGAGGACAGAAGATTTCTACAGTTTGGATTTGCCACTTTACAGCAGTATTATATAAATTTGTTTTTATATTCTAGGGGTAAATTAGTAGGCATTAACATGGTGTCTCTGGTAAATCTCCTCTATATGTGTTTATGAAGCAAAATTCAGGTCTCTCCTCTCCTCAAAATCCAACGCAGGCTAATGTGTCACACAACCCTACCTCAGTCAATGAAATCTGCATCATCGGCTACTTGGATAAAAATTAATCCTTACTTCTTGACTATCTCTAACTATTTTTTCTCCTCCCCAACCACCTCCAAGTCTGTGGATTCAAGTAATTTACCTTGTAGATCTACTCAGAGGATAATGTTTTGGACTGTTGCTAAGTAATCTCATTTTAATACTGATGAAAAAGTATTTTTTTTTTTTGGTTGGGAACACTGTGATCTATATTCCACTCATTTTAGACCACATTAAAAGTGAATTTGGTCTCAAAGTCACATCTAACCTGTCTACCTAAAATTGATAAAGAAATCTGCGAATAAGAAAGCAACAAGTCAGAGGAAAAGGACAAGAAATTATGCTAATCTCCTGGCAGAGAGGACACATACCTGGGGAAGTAATGGAGAACATAATGTCCATTATACAATGACTCGATTTCTTGAAAATGGAAGAAATCACTCCTGCTTTGCCCCATCAGTCACATGACAGTCTTCACAAAGAACAACCACCAATAAGTGTTTGCTGAATGAATCAATAACTCCCTCCTTCTGAGGGTGATCCAACCCAGGAACAAATTGTACAGCAATCAAGAGAAATGAAAGAATTGGGAAAACAAAAGAATCGAACATGATGGGGAACAGCTTTACATTTGGACCAATTTAATTGTGTAATTACAAACCTGGTATTTTTTTTAAGTCAGTTTCCTGTTTTGTTTTTTTTTACAATGGATCAAAGAACTCACATCTCACGTGTTTTAATGCAAGTCATGCTTTCTTATAACACAGTAAACCAGAGAGTTTGGGGATGGTGAGGTTAAGGAGACGATTACAGAGATAGAAGATATCTAACAGTTGAAAAGCAAGGTTTGAGAAGTGGCAAGTAGCAAGGACTCTAGGGGGACCTTTAGGAGCAGCTGAAAGGGAAAGAGGACAAAGCAAAAACATTTTTTAAAAGTCCATTTAGAAGGTAGAAATATCCCAGGTGAGGAATATTTTGACCCAGCTAAGAAAACATGATAGAAATATAAATCTGGGGACAGAAGGTATCATAGAATCATATCTAACCCCTCTCATTTTAGAGATGAGAAAACGGGCAAAGATGACCACTTAGAGAGGTTATATGATTTATTCAGGATCACATTCAGTAAGTGTCTGAGGTGGGACTCTTCTTGCTCTATCTTTTCCACCATTGTATCTCTTGCCAAGCAGACTTATAAAAATATTGAAGGAGGGGACTGGTTTGAAAATTATATTATCTATGATCCCTACAAACAAAGCTATGGACTAAAGAACTCAGTACAGAGCTTTAAAAGAGGAAAGGAGTGGACTGAATGGCTTTTGAGAAACCCTATGGGGTCCAAATCCAAGTTTCTCCCTAAAACTAAGGCTCATCTTCTTAATTATATCCTTTCAGCACATGTTCTCCACCTCCAAATAGGGGGCTGATGGACTCAAATGCAAATTGAAACCTATTTTCTTATTTTTTTCTTTCTTTCTTTTAGATTCACATTCTTTGAATATGGGAATTTGTTTTGCTCAATAATATGTATGTGTAGTTTTGTTTTTCTTAACTTCTCAATGGGTGGGGGAATGGTAAGAGGGAAAGAGTCCAGAACTGAAAATTAAATTAAATTTTTAAAATTAAAAATAAAACTAAAACTTTTAAAAACAAAAAACAGTATTCTTCTAGGGAAGTTATATGATTTCAAAGTCTTGAATTATCAGAATTTCTAAAGAATTAAGGTTGAGAGCTATCCAAAAAGTAATGAAGTGCATTATGGGCATGATCTGGCCACAAATACTATTCATTAGAAATTATATCAGTCAATCAACAAATATTTAAATGTTTCCTATGTCCCAGACACGGTACTAAGCCCTAGGGACATAAAAGATGAAAAGGAAATCTCAAAGAGCTAATAATCTGATGAGTAGACAGTTTGCAAACAATTATATATAACCATATAAATGTATATATAATGTAAATACATATATATTTGCATATATGTGTAGATACATATATATATGAAAAATTACAGATAATCAATAGAGGGAAGACATAGCAATAAAGTGAGATCAGAAATGGCCTTTCATAAAAGGTGAGATTTTGTCTGGACTTGAAGGAAAATTAGCAAGATCTAAGTTTAAATCTGATACTTAACAGCTGTGTGACCCCAGACAATTCACTTAACCTCTATCTGTATTAATTTTTGATGTTCAAAATGTAATATCACCTACCTAAATTACCTAAATAGGTAATATCACCTACCTCTCAGGGTTGTGGGGAAGATCAAATGAAATATACTTTGTAAAATATTTTGCAACCCTTCTAATGCTATTGCTGCTGCTGTTACTGATGGTGGTGGTGGTGGTAGTGGTGAGGATGATGATGATGATGATGATAGATAGATAAGGAGAAGAATGAGGAAGAAGAGGAAAAAGAGAAGGTGATGGTGGTAGTGATAATGGTAATGATATATGGCTGAAGGGAAATACACTAATGGCAGGGCAAGAGCCAGGGCTCACCAATGGATGCCCCCTCCGTATGCATGATCCACTAAGTTGGATCAACATTCACAATAGGGGGATGGATTGCTTTGCAAAGTTATTTTTCTTGAAGAAAAAATCTATATCTGTGAGACCACAGACCTATCAATGGATCAACATCAGCACCATGGAACTCACAGAATATGCTTAGTGGTCAACTAAAAGATTAAGGCTATATCTTCCCACCAACCTGGACTAAGCTTTTCATAACAGCAAATGTTCATCTTTTTTGGCAATATTGCCATTATTCCCTATGGCAAAGATATCTACATCTCCATAATTCCAAAGGAATAAATATGAGCATTATCCAAATGGCAATGGAAAGCTATGTGATTAAAAGGAGCAGATTATAATATTACCATTGAGGAGCTCTAAAGAAAAAGAAACCTAAATGTCATCAAAGACAAAAAGAAAAAATGGACTGGCTATATGATGGCAGGGACGCAGCCAGAGGGCTCCATTCTATTTCTGAGATGTTAGGAGAAAGTGAGGAATGTCTCCAGTGCATTGGTTAATGCCCACCTGGTGAAATTCTGGGAGAACAAGAACAAGATTTTCCCATCATGGGAAAGTACAGATAGGCTGCATTCTAAATCATTAGAGGAACACTCAAAACTATAAAACCATGGGTTCATCGAACCCATTGGAATAGGGGATTAAGACATGACATTCATGTCATGCTTTATAGTTTGCAAGGTTCTTTATGGACACATTCTCATTTACTTCTCAAAGCAACTCTGTGAGGCTGACACTCCAAGGATCATAGTCCCCATTGTACAGATGAGGAAACTGAGGTCAAGTGAAGTGATTTATCCAAGGCAACACAGTTAAGTCATTTCAGAGACAAGACAAGGCAAGAAACAGGATCTTTCTGACACTGAACTCAGCACTCTATCCATTAGACAACACTGCCTTAAATAGCTAGCATTAGTTTTCATCATAATTCATGACTCATGGGAAATAAACTCAGAAAGGGTCTAAGATAAATCTTAGCACCATTTGTCTGAGTCTTGATCAATCATATCCATCAAGATTAGATAGCTCAATTTGGGATTACTTAATTTACCTTTATACATTCCCTATTAAATATTTCCATTAAACCACAAAGGGTAGGTTTATAGAAGGAGGGTTCAGTTCCCCTGTGTGAGTCTCGTCCTTACAGAGAACATCTCTAATTTTGTTTAAAGAAAAGTCAACACCAAATCTCCGGACCTGACAGAAGGGCTGAGATACGGCTGTCTAGGTGATATGGAGATGGATGGAGCTCTCATACCAACTGACTGCTTCTCAGTCCAACTTGGATATTTAATAAAACTTATCAGGTGTAAGCTGTCTCTCATTGCAGCTGTCTCTCATTGCAGCTGTCTCTCATTGCAGCCCACGGAGGATGGCCTTAGAATCTTCCCTGTACTCTCCCCCACACCCCTGAAAAAAAAAGACTCTTCCCTGTGGCTAAGAAATGACTGGATGATTTCAAAATGATTCTACCACTGTTCTCATGCATTTTAAATAAACTGGTTGCAAATTTTACCCATTTGGGAAAGTAAAAAGAAAAATTGAATGCTACATAATTATAGAGGCCAACCTTGATCCTGAAGATAAGAGGCTATCTCCTGTCTTTCTTTACAGAGATGACAGAAGAATGAAGGAAATGACCATTTATTAAGTGTTCATCGTATGCCTGGCCCTGAGGTGATGCTTTTGATGATGTTTGTCTTTCCATTCTCAAAGAAGACCATGATATCAGGGAGGTGATGTTACAACAAGCATGAGCACACACACACACCTGTGTATGTGTGTATATTTATATATGTATCAATAAATATACATATATAAAAATGTATATATACATAAGACATATAAAATATATAGAAAACAAACATATGTATATAAAAATAAATATGTGTGTGTATATATATATATATATTTAAAACATACACATGCATATATACACACAAAAAAGTAATGCCTACCCTCAAGGAGCTTAAATTCTAAGAGGAGAAGACCCCCCACAAAAGGGTGCAGAAAAAAATGAGATTAAGGCTTTAGGAGAAGGAAAAATGGAGCTAACTAGAATCAAGACATGGTTTTAAAAGACTAGAAGGACCAGAATTTCAGAAAACATCTAAGGACCAAGCACATTTTTGGACCAATTGACATACCTATTCCTTCTTACATTTTAAAATCCAGAAATTCTTAAAAAAAAAAAAAAAAGGAGAATGAAGGCAGGCTGGCTTGGACCCTTCTACAAAATGGAGATTCAAAGAGGAATTTAGCAGTGGGAGAAGAAGGATGGGTCTTGATGCAGAATATTTCAAGGGGAGCCGGCTATTCCAGGGTGAGGAGGCATTTCAGGAATGTTCCAGGATAAGGCAGTAAAGCAACAGGACTGGAAGGGGAAGGGTGCAGTATAGGGTCTATAATGACAGACTTGATGAAAATATGAGTTGGTGTTTCTGGATTTCTGTTTTCTTTTTTTCTTCTTTGCCATGAGGGATATTCCTCTGAAAAGAGGAAGAGGGAAAGAATCCTGACAAGGTGGAGTAAAAATCAAAGATATCAATAAAAGTTTCTTTTTTAATTTACCCCCATTTAATTTCAAGTAAGTTTAAGACTTGAGTAAAAGCTTCAGAGAAAGTATCAAGGTGAAGGTCTGGCTCATTCAAGAACAAGGATTTCACTGGACCTTTGGGGATAAATTCAGGAAAATCAGGAAATGCATATTCAGTTGGCATGAAGAAAAATGGAACTGTGCCCATGATTTTATTTTTCCTTCCATTAGAACTCTAGTACCTGTTTCATGAGAGTCTTTTTAGGCCCCGAAATACAATTAAAGAGGAAACAGTAACAGGTCTTAAATGTTTAAAGTCACAGAGCAAGGTGACTAGTTGAGCAGATCAGTACTTAATGGGGCCCATTCTAGTCAATGTTTCCTCCTAAAAATTAAACTCTTCTTTGGCCAACTTTCCCACCAATGTAAAATTTTAATATGGCTGGTCGTTCTCTCCTTGTTATTTAGAAGCTTCGTGTGATAAAGTGGCACCAAGAAGATAGTAAAATGTTAACTGTAAAGGAGAAGACAATTTTCAGTTTGTAGATTTTTTATGGAATTAAAAAGGCACTTCTTGAAATGGGAATTCAGCACAAGAAATAATCAAGTAGGAACCAGAGCAGCAAATTTGTCAGATTAAATAAAGGGCTTGAAAAGGTCATGGCTACTCAATGAATTACTGGCATTTTTATAGCTGAATGGCTGCTACAAATACTCTAAATGTAAGAACTAAAAAGAAGATTCTCAACAACTCCTTAAAGTTTTAAATCTCCCAAATTTCACTGGAAATAGGAGAATCTGACAAAAGAAAATCCCATTTCCGTAGAGGGCTTCTCAACACCAGTCACTAATCATTGCCAGTCTGTTAATGACATGAAAGAAAACTAAGGTTTGCCTGGCTCAATATCTGGTATCCAGATCATTTCAAAGATGTCTGGCCTCCTCCATGATAAAATCCACTTTTCCGCTGCATGGAGATGAACACTTTAATGTACTGTGTTTATTGAACTTCCCTGATGTTTCTATGGTTACACTGAGTTGTAGAAGGCATCTACTATGGTGTGCTATGAGAGACCTGGATGGATGGATAATGGAGGAAAGAATCAATAGATAGATAAACAAAGAGAGTGGGAGATGGAAATCCAAGGAACAGATAGATAGAAGGAGGGAGGAAAGTAAGAAAGAAGGTATGATAGATAGAGGGTGAAAGATGAAAGGTTAGAAGAATGGAAGACTGCAGAGACTGATAGGAAGGAAAATGGCATGGATAGATGAATTTGGGGTTGATGGTTAGCTATGAATAAAGTATCTAAAATTCTCCAAAGAAATGAAGCTAAGTATTTTCCAAAGAGCAGTAGAGGCATAGGAAGGGAGGGAGCAAATTATATCATATCAAACAGAATTACTCAGGAGAATTATAGTAAGGATATCTTCAATCAGATATGATTGAAAAAAGACAATAAGCCAGTCATAAAGTGAGAGCAAACCACCAGATATCCCAAATGCTCCCCGATCAATCTGTAATGTGAAAATGAGAGGAAAGTCTTTAAAACACTGTGCCATATTTATTGGAGAGCATGTAAAAGACCAGTACTGGATCACTGGGGATCTGCATTGGAAGAGGAGCATCGAGAAGACTATTTGGGCTGAGACAAAGAAAGTATGCACACTCCTCAGGATGAAGCTTTCCACGGATGGAAACCTCATGTCATTCCAAATACAATGCAATGGAACTAGCACCAGGCAGTCAAAGACAACAAAGCTTCTGGTCTCATAATATTTCTGTCCTACAATACAGAGCACTGTCACACACTGATAAGACACCAAAATGCTAGTTTGGGGATTGTCAGAGATATTGAATAAACTGGAACAAAACAGGAGAAAGTTTATCCCTTTTCGTGCTGAAAATTGCCACGTAATATTTTGGATGCATATGATTTCATATTTAACATGTCAGTGATAAATTGGAGCATACCCGGAGAAGATCCAGAGGAAAAACAATGGATCAAGAAATCTGGCGAGATGATCGAATGAAAGAAGGGGGGTGCTTAACTTGGAGAAGAGCTAACTACTTTCTCCATAGC
Source organism: Macrotis lagotis (assembly GCF_037893015.1). Taxonomy (NCBI): domain Eukaryota; kingdom Metazoa; phylum Chordata; class Mammalia; order Peramelemorphia; family Peramelidae; genus Macrotis; species Macrotis lagotis. Next base: position 186,792,093 of record NC_133665.1, read on the forward strand.
AGCATGTGAGTTGCGCCTTGGAGAGAAATGAGAGATTCTATAAGATCAAGAGAAGTCCAGGGGGGGGGGGGGAGCGGCAATCCAATCCACCAAGCACCATTTTGTACAAAGCAATGTTCTAAGTATTGGGACATAAAAAGACAATTCTATAAAATGAATAGTCCCTGACCTTCAGAAGTTTAAACTCTGCTGAGAATGCTAAGATTGTTTTAAAAAAAATCATTTTGTCAAAGAATGTCAGTAACTTATCAAATATTTAACCAATGATTTTATTTAGAGCTAACCAAGAATAGTGATGCCCACTCCAAAAGTGTGCTCTGTATTCTACATTAAAGAAAAGAACTCTTCCTATATCTCAGAAGGGGCAGCTAGCTCAGACAGTGAATAAGGCACCAGGTCTGCAGTCAGAAAGACTCTTTTTTTTTTCAGTCCAAAACTGACCTCAGGCACTTACCAGCTGTATGATCCTGAACAAGTCACTCAACCCTGTTTCCTCAACAGTAAAATAGCAAACTCCTCCAGTATCTCTGCCAAGAAAACCTCACCTGGGGTCATAGAGGGTAAAACATAATAGAAAAATGACTGAACAACAAAGAGGACCCCGTAGAGAAAGGATATCAATAGAATCAAAAACCACAACTTTGCCCAAATAAGGAGATGGCATAGGACAGGGGGAAGAATAGTGCATTTGGAGTCAGAGAAACTGGCATTGTTTATCTTCCACTGTTTCTCAGACAGGCAAGTCCTGTCTGAGCATTAGTTTTCTCATCCGTAAAAGGATGGGGTTGGGCAAATTTCCCCTCCAACTCTCAGTCTAGGATCCAAAATTTCCATCTGAACTTCAACTCACATACCAACTGTCTACATGGCTGCTTATCATTGTCTCTACAGCATAGGTACCCCGTCTTCATGGAGCTCACGGTCCTTCCCTACAATGTACAATGACACATACCAAATGAATTACCAAGATACAAGGAAGTAACAACTGGATTTTACACATGGATGACAAAAAGCCCCGCAAACTTCTGGCTTGATTACATATAACACAGTTCCAACAAGGACTCAAGAATCCTTCAAGTGCTGCATCAAAGAGTTGCTTTGATCCTATGAAAATGGATTAAAAACCAAGGCTGAGGTAGGAAACCGCAAGCGAATCGGCCATTTTCAAAAGCTAGGATAACAAGAAAAACAAAAATGGATTGCTAAAGCAGTCGAAATATTTATTTTACAAGACTCAGGTAAGACTCCAGCAAAGGCAAGGGAAGGCTCTTTACTAAGAATTTACCAAGAATTCTTGGTTAATTGAAATGCCATTGTTAAAAAGTACCAAGAGCTGCCTGCTTGGGCATCCGGGATTATTCACCACTGCAGATCTATGAGTTTTAGTTAACTTTTCATCATGTTGAGAGAAATGATGAATATGAATAAGAGTGGAAGCTCTTGGACAGTTCAAGGATTTTGAAGGGATTCTGTTCACATGGGTACCCCCTCCACACACTGAGAAAGATGACAGCAAGGGAAACCCAAGGTCTCTTAGAGGAAACTTTTCTTCATCCTTCTGATGCCCCCTAACTCTCATTGCACAAATTACTTGGTATTTGCCTGGCTTATATTCTGTGCATGTTTATCTATGCCCCTGTTGTTTCTTCCAATAGAACCTAAGTTCATTGAGGGCAGGGATTGTCTCATTTTTTTCTCTTTTTTTTTTTTTTTTTTGTCTAACACAGTGTCTAACCATAGATAGGAATTTGACAAATCCTTTTTTTTGGCAAGGCAATGGGGTTAAGTGACTTGCACAAGGCCACACAGCTAGGTAATTATTAAGTGTCTGAGGTCAGATATGAACTCAAGTACTCCTGACTCCAGGGCCGGTGCTCTATCCACTGTGCCACCTAGCCGCCCCCTTGACAAATCCTTTTTGAATTAAGCTGGTAATATTTAACTTAGGGAAGAAATGATCCTAGGAGGCATGATAAATATTTCCACATACACAAAGGATTATCTTATGGAAGAGGGGTTAGACTTTCTGCTTTACCCGTTAAGGAAGAACAATGGGTGGAAATGACAGAGAAGCAAATTTGGGTTGACATCAAGTAGCTTTTGATGAAAGTTATTGAAAAGTAGAATGGTCTGACTCAAGACAAAGCAGGTTCCCCATTCCTGTAGGAATCAAAGAAGACCAGATGACCATTTGGTAGGGACACTGGAGAAAAGAGCCCGGTCAAGTGTGGCTTAAACAATCAAGAAATATATATGAAACACAACGTATGTGCCAGATCCCCTGCCAGGTACTGAGACAACAAAGATTTTTTTTAAATTAGTTGACCTTAAGGAACTTAGATTGATCTTGATTTCACTGAACTCTGGGTTCCTTTCAAATGCTGAAGGTCTTGCATGGGTGGCTCTCAAAGGATGCTTCTACCTCTAAAATACTATATCTGAAAAAAAAAATAAAATACTATACCTGCATCACTTATACAGTGTAGTCCATATCATTCATCAAAGGACATTTGGTCCTATTCAGCAAAAAAGTACCCAAGATGTTAGAATTTCATTTTCAAATACACTGAAGCATTAAACACCTAAATCAACAAAAATGTAGGCATATTGTCTTCCTGTGAGGAAAAATTGTTAGTCTCTAACCTAGAACTGTTGTGAAGAATAATTAATGTTAACATACTACTCTGAAATCTCTGCCAAAGAAGACAAATTTTGGAGGAGCTGAAGGAAAACAGGCACATTAATTCACCAATGATGGAGCTGTGAATTGGTCCAATCCAGCTGAAAATGCCCCAAAATGAACTATGCCCCCAAAATCAGCAAGTCCATACTCTTTGACTCAGACCTATATCTGATCAAGGAAGCAAAGGATTCACATGTATGAAAGGATTCAGAGTACTTCCTTTCACAGAAGTCAAAAATGAAAAATTAAGGTTTGCCCTTAGGAATAACTACACAAATTGTGGTACATTCATGCAATGGACTCTAATTGTGCCTTAAGAAATGACAAAATGGGGCGGCTAGGTGGCACAGTGGATAAAGCACCGTCCCTGGAGTCAGGAGTACCTGAGTTCAAATCTACCCTCAGACACTTAATAATGACCTAGCTGTGTGGCCTTGGGCAAGCCACTTAACCCCATTGCCTTGTAAAAACCTAAAAAAAATGACAAAATGGACAGTTTCAGAGAAAACTAGGAAGGTGTCTTTGAATTGATGCAGAGTAAGTCAACCAGCACTTATTACTATATTTTGCTGACTATGTGTTAAGACATTGTGTTAAGAGCTGAAAATACAAAAAAGTCTAAAAAAGCCCCTTCCCTCAAGTTCACAAGCTGACTGAGGGCAACAACTTATAGTCATGTACAGTACAAATAAGATATATACAGAGAACGTGAAGAGAATCTCAGATAAAAGGAACTGGGATTCAGAGAGACCAGAAAAGCTTCCTGCAGAAGATGAATTTTATATGAGACTTTATATTTAGATAAGGAGGGAGATTAGTCCAGTTTTGGGGGACACTGAATGAAAATGCCATGACTCGGTAGTTAGAGAGTCTTGTGCAAGGAACAACAGGGAGGTCAATGTCAAAGGTTCTTGAAGTATATGGAGAAGAGTGAGTCAGGTTAAGAGCAATTTATACGAGGACAGCTGCCAGTCACCTCCTGCAAAAGAGGTGATCGATGTAAAAAGCAGAGAAATATCTTTGGACATAACCAATGTGGGAATTTGTTTTGCTGAATTATGCATACTTGTTATGAATATTACATGTGAGCATACATAATTATATATGTGTGTGTATATTTTTGTATATTAGACCATAATAGGAATGAAAAGCATTAAGATTTAGAGTCCAAATACAAAATTTGCATTCAATTTCCACCCACCAGACCCTAGAGTTTCCTCATCTGTAAAATGAGGGGATTGGATGAGATCACTTATCATCTCAATAATGGTTTCCCTCTAGCCCTAGAGGTCTTCAGGGGGTAACTCCAACCATTCTGATCTATATCTGACTACTGGGCCCAGATGGTTCCAGGGGAGAACATGAGGCTGGGGACCTTGCAAAACTGACCCACACTTAAGCCCGATTCACTTGCATGTCAAAGCATCACTTCCCTCTAAATCAATGCTCCTCCAATCCTATTTTGTAATCTGCCATGTGAAGAAATTAGAAGAGATATCTTCTTATCACCAACAAGGGCAAGAAGCCTACTCTGAAAAGATGAACCTTCCTTACTAAGCTCCTCAGGAAGGCAAAAGAACAAGGAACCAGGAAAAAGAGGATGATAAGGATGATGACAACAACGATTACATCTGTATAAAACTTTTTAATTTTACAAAGGATTTTATATACTTTATCTCATTTGATCTTCTCAACAGGCCTGGAATTCTTGTAGGAATGCCATGTGAATATAGTGGAGCAGTCACAAAGAGTCTATCTACTCTCTGTAGGTCACCCCAAAATTCTTTTCAGTATTCCTGCTTCTCTGCCACCCTGAATCTTTGTCCTGTCAAAGGAGGCACATTTGATCAATCAATAAACACTTATTAAGCACCCACTATGAGTCAGGTGCTCCTATTATCTCTCTATTTTGCAAATGAAGAAACTGAAGTAGACAGAATTGAAATAACTTTGTGGGGACACACAGCTGTAAGTGCTTTTGTCCAGATTTGAACTTTGATCTCTCTTTCTCCAAGTCCTGCTCTGTTCGCTGTACCACACACTAAAGTAAGATGTCTGGAAATCAGTTGCAAAGAGAATCAAGGGAAATATGTTTATATATGGTTTTCCATCTGTGTTTTGTCAACGCTCCCCCCCACTTTGTTAGGACATCCCATACAGGTACTATGTATCAGCTTCCATGGAAGAAATAGAAAATATGAGAAAATATTTGTAAAGTGTTCAGCATAGACCATCAATAATTTCTTGTTTCCCTACATACCCCACAAAAGGCAGGAAGTCCAAAATAAACAAATGCACTAAATCCCATCTTCCATAGGAAGCCTTCCCCAGCTCTTCTTAATTCCAAAGACTTTCCTCTGTGATTTATTTATTTTCAATTTATCCTATCCATGGCTTGCTTTGCATATATGCTTGTTTGATTTCTCCCCCTAATGGACTGCAAGCTACTTGAGAGCAGGGATCTTCTTTTGCCTCCTTTTTCATTCCCGGTGCTTAATAAATGTTTACCAAGTGATCAAATGTGTCTTCTTCACCAGGACAAAGACAGAGAGTTATACAGAAGCACTAGCAAGAAAATGACAATGGATCCCAAAAGGAGTCCTAAAAAGAATATTGAGTAGACTCTTTGTGTTTGCAGCACTTTATTCACAAAGCATAAGATGGTCTCCCTACAAGAAGAGAAGGTAAGTATAAGATGAAAGAATAACTACACTTCAGGGTAAGACAAGGCATGAGTATCTATAAAGCAAAGCTTCCTAGAGGACACCCAGATGTTCTAAGTTCATACTTTCAGGGAGAAGCCAAAAACACTCTTTTTTTTTTTAGTTTTTGCAAGGCAGTGGGGTTAAGTGGCTTGCCCAAGGCCACACAGCTAGGTAATGATTAAGTGTCTGAGGTCAGATTTGAACCCAGGTACTCCTGACTCCAGGGCTGGTGCTCCATCCACTGCGCCACCTAGCTGCCCCTTAAGAACACTCTTAACATAGATTACATTGGGTCAAGAGCTGGGGGGGGGGGGGCTGATAGAGAGTGTTCTGCCATATCTGTAGTCCTGGGATAGGTTAATCCATCTTAAGGAAGAGATACTCTAGTGTGTCTAGAAGAGGCCAACCAGGATGGGAAGAAGCCTGGAGACCCTCTCACAGAAGCACTAACTGAGGCACACAGGGATGTTCCTCTGAAGTGGACACACCTTTGCTGTCTTAAAGAACCGAAGGGACACCAAATGGAAAGAGAAATCGGACTTGGTCTACATACCTCCAGAGAGAACTAGCACCAATGGGTTGAAGTCACAGAGAGGAAGACTTCAACTTGATGAACAGCTTCCTAATAATTAATGCTATTTATCAATGAAGTGATTTATCAACGGCTTCTCTCTAGCCCTAGAGGTCTTCAGGGGGTAACTCCAACCATTCTGATGTATATCTGACTACTGGACCCAGGTAGTTCCAGAGGAGAAAACGAGGCTGGGGACTGTGCACAGCTGCCCCTCACTTCAACCCAATTCACTTGCATGTCGAGGCATTTCCCTCTTTGAGAACAAAGGCCAAACAACAATAGAGGTCTTCAAGTCTTCTAACCCAGAAAGTCTTTGATGTTGACTTATTGAATATATCGGATGAGGAATTCCCATTTGGTCCTAAGTTGACCATAGAGGTCCTTTCCAACCCTTATTTTGTAGCTCTGTGAATTGGAAGTTAGAATGAAAGCCTTCCATTCAATATACTATTTGTGTCATCATAAAGCCTTTGCAGACCAGATGTTGCCTATATTAAGAAAGGAAAATGAGAGAGAAAGGAAGTGTCATTAGCGGTTAGATAGAAAGTAGATTCCAGCTGAGTTTTACTGGTACTTTTGTCCTTAACTAAACCTAGTATGTCATGATGTAGCAGGGGTTCTTAACTTCTTTTAGAATTTTTAATTTTTTAAATTATATTTTAACTTTTCAATGCAAAATATATATATTATATTATAAAGCAACTGATTATGTTGAAAGAATTCTCAAAATAGTTCAGAAACAAGTATAAGAATACCAGTTTAAATCTGCTACCATTTAGTAAAAGTTTGGCTGGGAATATTGCAGTCTTTCCCTCACTATTCATTTTACAATCTGCATGGGGAGATTGGTGTGCCCTTCCACCTGTGTTGATTTCAGAAAGAGCCAAAGACTTAATGGTATATTCCCGGGTTACTTTCCAACACATTTACTTAAATCACCAGTATTTTAAAAGCTTTTCTAACCTGACAATTATGCCACAGTGCCTGCCAGCCCGTAGAGTAAATCATAATATTTTCTTTTAAGTACTGATTTTACCTGCCTAATTTGTTTAAAAACTTGGTGTTGATCCAAAAGTTCAGTTATACACTGGCCTCTTCTAAAGCACAACTCCAATATATTTGGATTCAAATGCATCAAACTTAAATCAAAAATGCACATACCACTTTGTCCAATGTTGTCATCGTGATCAGTTGTTTCCATGACACAAACATGTGCAAAGAAATTATAACAAAGTTATCAACATTCTGTCTCAGCAGCCCTTATTCAAAGGAGGGTCTACTAAGGAGTTATTTTTAAATTGGAAAAAGAAAAGAAGAGAATGATTCAAGGAAAGTATACTGAGGACAGAAGATCATGCCATATTAGGGTTAGTTAAAAAACTGAGATAGTGATAATCTGGAAAAGAGAAGACTTAAGAGGGACACCCTTCATGTACCTGAGGGGCTGTCCTGAATAATAAGTTTTAGGCTAGTCCTCTCTGTCCCTACATGGCAGAAGCAATATGCCACAGTGTGCATTTAAAATCAAATTATGCCTCAAATACTACTATTTGTGACTCTAAGCAAATCATTTAGCCTCCACGAAACTTCAGGTTTCTCTCTGTTTAATGGAAATAATGAGAGCATCTATCTTCCAGGATTATTGTGATAGTCAAAAGAGATGAGAGTTAGAAGGTTGAGTTAGTCTTAAAGCACTAGGAAAATTCTGGATGTTACTGCTAATGCTACTACTACTACTACCACTACCACTGCTACAATTGTTGCTGCTGTTGCTGCTGCTACTACTACTACTACCACTACCACTGCCACTGCTACAATTGTTGCTGCTGCTGCTGCTGCTACTACTACTACTACTACTACTACTACTACTACTACTACTACTACTACTACTACTACTACTACTACTACTACTACCATTGTTCCTATAGCTGAAAAAAATTCAGAAACCATTTAGTTCAATTGCATCATCTTTACTACTACTACTACTACTACTACTAATAATAATAATAATAATAATAATGAACTAGGAGGTATAAATAATGAGTTGTAGAATGGCCTATTTAGAATTGATGTCAAGAAAACATTCCTAAGCAGTTGGAACTACATAAGAGGAAAATGGGCTGCTTTGTTTATATATCATACTTTGTTAAGTCGTTCCCCAAATGGACAGGCATCCTCTTAATTTCTAGTCCATGCTATCACAAAAAGGGATGCTATAAATGTTTTAATACACATGGATATTTTTCCTCTTTCTTTGATCTCTTTGGAGCATACACCATATATAGATGTTTCCTTCCTCCCTTCTCCAATGGGGTGAAATGAGAGGAAGTGAAAATAGATTTTTGTTAAATGAAAAAAAATTAAATTACATCTTTAAAAGAGTGGAAATGAGCTAGAGGTGGTAAGTTCCTACTCCCTGGAGGCTGAAAAACCACTTGCCAGTGATGCCACAGAGAGAATTCTAAGTCAGGTATGGGTTGAATCCAAAGACTCTCATGCCCCTTCCAGTTCTTCGGTTCATTGATCTATTTTTTCAGAGAAGTTCAAAGATGCAGGTAAAGATCTCTGACCATCAACAGGGAGTCTTGTGCCTCTGCATTCCAGCAACTTCAATCCCTTTATTTTTGCAAATCTTTTAGTGGAAAAAGCAATACCAGAAGGTATAGCTCACTGAGAGGCTGGAAAGAAGCAACACAACAGAATCTCAGGCAACAGATAAGAGAGGCTGTACATCTGCGCAGGGGAAGAAGCACCAGGTCTGGACTCCAGGGAAGCCGCCCAAATGGCTGCAAACTCGGGTGGCTCTTTGATGACAACACCTGCTCTGGCCAAACAAAAACAGATTATCCATGAGGCTGGGACCTCTTCTCCAGACCAATTTTGTACTAAGGAGATCACAGAAAGCAAATGGTCAGAAGTGGACTTGAAAGTGGAAAATTGAGAAGTAAAGGGGCAAGGGAATCATCTGTTCTGGCACCCTGCCAACTCCAAGCTCAGGAGACCAGGAAGAAAGGGCACCGGAAAATCTATCTCCATATCAAACTTCATCCTGATTTCTGCTCTGGCACCACCACCTTGGCTTTATAATAGATCCCAAGTCAATTTTTCCCCTTTCTGGAGGGAACATTGACAATTTGGGGCTCTTTTGCCCAGTACTACAGCCTTCAATAAGAGGACTGTTGGCATAAGGAGTTCATCTCCCCCTTGCCATGGCTCAGCATCCAGCATCTCCGGTTTGGAAGCCAGACCCAATCATCTCCTTAATTTGGCGAAGACTCCTTGGGTAGCAATGCCCACAAATAAATACATCTGTATGATTAGGGCCTTGGGACCAGAAAATGCAGTCAGCTGTTATCTTCTCCAGACAGACTCTTATCCACACAACCATTATAAAACAGTAAGCCACCACCAAGAAGACAATGGCTGGACCCGCATCTTAAATGTATTATTGATGTGCTACCAGGGCAGAAGAAAACCACCAAGTCTTTAAAGTCATAAACCCATGCTGTCAAATCTCTGATTAACACGGCAGAAAGACAGTAATTAATATAACAAGATTTCCCGGAGGCAGATATGCATCCAAGCCTAACATATTAATGCAGTTTATAATATTTGTGTATCTTTACTATATCTATGGAAACATACAAGTGGTCACTTTAAGCCATATCTTCCAAACCTTTTAGCTAGAAACCTATGTTTATATTTGAATATGAATAAATATGAATATATAAATATATGCATCATTTAGACATGGTTTATAGACATACATATCTATATAGAGACATATATGAATGTATATGTACCCATATATAATGATTTTATCTGCATACATACATATGTGTGAGTATGAGCATACACACATTTAAGGGAAGCAATTTCAGAGACAATACATCCCTTGGGATGGGGGATTATCATAAGGAGGAGGAGGAGGAATCTAAATTGGAAATTTCTTGAAATTAGCTAAAATGTCCCAATTAGTGTAGATCCAGTCCTTCTGGTAGTTTGACTGTATATAAAAAATCTGGAGTCAAGGTCACCCCATCTCTTGTAAGGAATCTGCTCCAAAGACCACATGGGTATATTATTTCACAAGTTTACAAAACTCCCTTTATAATGATAGGTTTTAAGTTGCTACTTTCCATCCTCTGAGGTCTTTGTCGCATCATGGAACCATAGGATCTGAGATTTTAAGTTAAGTGGCCTCAGAGACCGTCTAGTCCAACCCCTTCTTTTTACAGAGGAGGGAACCAAGATCCAAGTAGGTCCAAGGGCTTGCCCGCAGCTACAAAGAATTCAACAATTAAAAGAGAAACTGAGTCCTTGCCCTCTGACTTTCAAAGCTGTTCCTTTTCCCCTGGCCCATCCCTCTAGCCCCTGCTCTCCTCCCACAACCAAATGTTTCAACCCAGTAAAGTTCCGTTTAGAAGAGGGGAGTGTTTAAATTTGTTAGAGGGGAGAGAGCAAGACTGGGTTACCTTCATGAACTGTGTAGCTCTTTTAAGGATCCCAAATGTCTCTCCAAAACAAAGTCTCATCTTTTTAAACCAACATTCTACCCTTGGTGTTGTATGGCTATGAGAAATAGGACCTAGAAGTCTCCAAAGAACTGAAAATAAGCATCAGACAGAGGGCGATGGAAATGCACATGGTGGTTAAGAGCTGGGTGTAACAGGTAACTCAATGAGGAGTTACAAAGAACTAGGAAAGAAAAATATTGGGGGGTCTGTAGAGAGTAGCAAGTGGACATTGAGAAACATGAGTACCCTTGAAATGGCAGCAGATAATAAAGAAGGCCTCTATTCCATTGGGTGCACTCTTTGGGTGAGGTATGGGAGGATATGGAACAAGAGTTAAAATAGGCAGGGACAAACAGGGATCTGCCTTGTTGTTGGGAGCATATACATGTTAGATCATGGATCCCCTGAAATAATTCAGTCTTACCATATTAATTCTCCCAAATCTTATTGGTTAAGTAATACTATCTTTTGAGGGCTGAATTACTGCTTTATTTGTATTTCTTTTTTCCCCTTTTATATGTACATTAATTTCATTTTATAGTCTGACCCAATTTCAATCCTACTCAATGAAGTGGTACTAGCTAGGAAATCAGAGAAGAATTAGACTGGCCATTAAATGCAGAAAGTAATGATCCTTTACTTGGCCTGCTTAATAGAAGGCTAGGGATTAACTGGAGATATCCAAGGATGAGAGCAATAAGGGAAGAACACAAAGAGGGTGCGACCACCCCCTAAATTGAGGCAACCACTGGCACCTCTTAAGTCAGATAAGGAAGAACAAATAAGAGATAGAACCAGAGATATTACCAGAAAATCAGTTACTGTGAAAGGCAATGTGACATGGCATAATACCAGCTATGCACACAGGAAAATCTGAATTCAAATCCCACCCCTGACATGTACTAGTCAGAGAACATCACTTAACCTCTCCAGAATTTAGTTTCCTTATCAGTAAAATGAGTGGAGTTAGCAGCCCCAACCTTACAGGTTGTTGTAAGAGTCAAGTGATATGATGAGTAACAAACCCTTTATATATTAGTGGGAACTAGATTGACTCTGATAGTTCTCAGACTCTGGCAGTGGTGGGGAGGCCTGAAATCCCTTAATCCATCCACCATCATTTACCAGGGCAGTTGGGATGCTAAAAAGGGCCAAGTGGTCTTTCTCAAGTCAATCTCTCATGTCACAAGTTGGGAAGAGCCAATAGCAGAGTTATCCTTATAAAGGAAAGGGGAATTTTTTTTTCAAACCAGGCAGAGTCCAGAAAATGGAAATGGAGGGAGGAAGGAGGACTAGACAACAGAAGGATATAGAACCTGATGGAAACAGCCTATTAGAACAAAGTCTGAACACCCATCTAGACAAAACAGAATATTTACTGGATGCTTTTTCTAAAAGGACTCTACCATCGCTCACAATGGCAGTAGGGGTAAGAGTGGAGGAAATAGGTGGGCACCTCCCACAGCACATTTAAGTATTAGTTTACAGATCATTAACTAATTGGGAAAGAGACTGGGAACAGAGAGACTTCAAGTCAAAGTCTTGGGAGCCCCTGCCAATGAAAAATCAATCATAAAGGAAGAAGAGCCATTCAAGAAAGGATAATGAAGACCTGTGGGAGATTATGACTCAGTTTACCAAAAAATCAATTTGTGTTTAAATGGATCTTTACATACAGGTCTCAGGATAAAGGCACTGCTCATTGTCCAGAAGTGGGCACTGAGCTTCTGACCCAGCTCCTCCAAAGTGGAGTCTCGGGAGGGCAAATAAAAAGACCCCCTCATTACCAGTAGCTTTTCCTCTCATTCCCCTTATTAGAGATTCATTCCTGTAAGAACATTTTAAAAAATGTAAATAAGCCGCTCACCAACAGTTACTCACACATTGCTAAGAATTACTTTAATTAGGTAATCATCCTGAAAGCTAGCTAAAATCGGCCTCATAGGGAGAACAGGAAGGATAAACACAACATAGAGGGAGATTTCGGATTTATCTCTATTGAGGCTCTTAGCTGAGATTCAATTCATCACTCTGGCTTGACCACACTTAGGATGGGGGGGAATCTAGACTTTATTATAACTTTACTATCTGTCCCACTTGGTCATCAACACCATTCTCCGAGTCACTGAAAAACATTATTGACCAGTATAGGATGGAGCTCTGTTGTAATGGACGATCTCTGGGGACTCCCATGAAGATTATCTCCCTCCAGACTCACATCAGTCTGACAAGATTTCTCATACCCCTCTTGAATATGTAAGTTTTGTTGAATATAGTCATGTCTCCATTGTTCCCCTGATCCACCTGATTTTCTGTAGAACAGAAAATGAATTGCATCAGATAGGACCTTTTCTGAATCAAGACAATCTCCTTTTAAAGTGAGCATTGTTGCCCTTTTAAAATGTTCAGAAATTATCCTTCTAAAGTAGGGTTCTTACCCTGGGGACCATGGACTTGTTTTAAATGTCCTGATAAATTTATTAACTATAATTCATTTCCTTTGTAATCCTATGTATTTCACTGTATGCATTAAAAATAATAGTCTGAGAAGGATTTAATAGGTTTCACTACACAGTGCAAGGCATCTCACACACACACATACACACACACACACACAATGAAAAAATCCTACCAAACAAATCCTATTCTAGATTTCTGCCAGACCAAGAGGTCACGCTCACTGGCCTAAAATTTCATATCTCCTCTTACTTTTTTTAATTAAAACATTTTTCCATTTTTAGTCCTGTTACCCTTGCCCAATCTCAAAAATCTTTCCAAGACTATGACCTTCATACTAATACATTTCACCTTTCTTCTGCCCATGGCTCCTGGATTTTTTCATCAGTGTCTTTCCTCCTAATTATGCAATGTTATTCTGCTAGCTTCCACAGCTATCTATTAAATCCCTTTTAATCAAGGTGTATATACCCTTTAGGAGCTCACTTAATTAATCAATAAACAAGAATGCACTAAATAGGAGGTTCTTTTCAAAGCACTGAGCTGGTCACTGGGAATAGGGAAAGGAGAAGAGCTAGGACAGAGACAGAGATAAAAGAAGGCAGCCATTGCGGATAGAGAGCCAGTTCTGGAGTCCGGAAGACTCATTTTCCTCAGTTCAAATCCAGGCTCAGACATTTACTAGCTGTGTGTTTTTGGGCAAGTCACTTAACCCTGCTTGCCTCAGTTTCCTCATCTGCAAAAGGACCCAGAAATGGATGTCAAACCAAGAAAACCTCAACTGGGGTGACAGAGTTGGACACAACTGAAAAAACTGAACAACAGCAACACACAGGATAATACCAATACAATCAAAGCAGTTCCTGCCCTCTAAAAGCTTACATTCCATGGCATAAAACATATTTCCTGACAAGTACAAACAGGCCATAAATAGCCAAAATAGCTGGAATAGTGAAACTGAGAAAGTTCTAAGGCTCAATTTTAACTTGGAATCCCTGTTATAATTAATTCTCTGTGAAATCCAAAATGCTTCTATTAGGTTCCCTCATCTATTTTGGTTGTTACTCACAATGTGTACATTTTTGCGTAGACAAGTTAAAGTAACTCACTCTATTGTTCAAATCCAGTTTATTCTACTCCAAATCAAATGATTTATTTCCTCCTGCACTTTATGAACTGGTGTGGAATTTAATGAAAAGGTGATTTTCACCCATTTTCTAGATGAGGAAAATTGAAGCTTTGAAAATGAGTCGGCTGTAAAAGTGAGTTCTCAAACCAAATCTTTTAACATCTCAGTGTTCTTTCCATTAATCTTACCAAAGATAAGATTCTCTCATCATCTCAGCAAGCATTCTGAAATTCCTTTTCTCCCCAAATCATATATGTAGCATATATATGTATTTTTAAATGCATTCATATATTAAATATATATATATATGTGTGTGTATAAATACATGTAGATAGATAAATGTTGCACAATTCTGAGAGAGAAGTAAATGATGATTTGCTAACCTAAGCCCAAAAGGTCTGAGAATGAATTCAGAGTGTGAAAATGAAGAGTATAAACAAAAACAGCAGCTACAGATGAGCCATCACTCCCCAGGTGAACAAAGGGTTATGTGACATCTTGAAAATAATGTTAAATCAGGAATCAGAAGACTTTGGGTTTGGGTCCCAATGATGCGGTCCACTAGCTGAGAGACACTGGGCAAGTCACTCTCTCAGCTTTAGGTTCCCCCTTTCTAAAATGAGGGGTTGAGCTAAAAGGTCTTTGAGGTCCCTTCCAGATGAAAATCTATAATCCCTGACTCCAATCCAAAAAAGATCAAAATCCTTTTGAACAGTGATAATGGGCAGAAAATTTGATGAAAAGATTAATAAAAAGTGGTTCCCCATCCCACCTCTACAGACCACTATTCCTGAGAGGGAAATTTTAGTGTTTTCCCTTTCAATCATGAGATATTTGCTGATCACAATCTCCTGCCCATCGTTTGAGACCCCAAAAGAACCAGGTCCCCTCTCATTAAGCATCAGCTGTCCTCAAGAAAAGACTATAGACAGACACATGAATATCCCCCCATCTAGACTAAAAGAGGAAGATTTGTTACAATACAGTGGGAAATCATATATCAAACTCAATTCATCAAAGAAAATTTTAAGGAGAAGGCAGACCTTGGGTTATTGAGGGAAGTGGAAGATAGGTAGTGACTTCTAGCACTGACTAAAGGGTCTTTCTGGTCCTCAAAGTAGCCTGTCTGTGGACAAGGAACAAACATATTTCTTGGGTAAACATGGAGTCATCAACTATAATCCCTCTGATAAGATGGCAGAGTCCTAAGCTTGAGCATCTGCATTGGCACTATGGGTCCACTGGACCTTGCCTTTGATCCTGATACTGTACTCTCCAGCTGAGTGGGTCCTTGCCCTCCTCACTCCCCGGACTCTCAAAAACTGCCACCTGAGCAGCTAGTATGCAACAATGACCCTTGGGCCTTGGCATCTCTCCTCCAGCTGCACCTTTCAGACCACTGGGGCCTTCCATACTTCCATGACACTGAACCCTCTTAGAATATTGCCTTTCCCAAATAGAATATGAAGTCCTTAGGAGTTGAAAATGTTGTACTTTTTCCTACCTGTATCCAGCTCCTAGCACAATGCTATAGTCAGCAATAACACATACTTTTTCATTCATTAGTCCGCATGAAGTGCATGCCCTTTTAGCAATTCTTGCCAGAGTTACAAACGTATGAGTAATTCAATATTTTGAAGAGAAAGGCATACTGACTTACAGTAGACAAAAAGAGAAGAAAGAGAAAAGACAGAATGAACACATTTTAGGGGAAATGAGTTTGTTGCAGATATGTTCCCTGGATAGGGGAAAAGTAAAAGAAGAGGAATCCTGATAAAGAAATCAAACTGAATCTACTTAGGATACAGACCTGATTTATATTCAAATTAGCAATAATAACAATAATCTACCCAGGAGTGGAGAAAACAAGTTTTTTAAAACTACTGGAAAGGGGAGCTTCTCTACCACAAAGCAATAATCTCTATGACTCTCAAGAGAATGGCCAGTTCCACCAATTTTATAGCCTCTTTTAAAGAATATTTATGACAATAGGGAAAACAGGATAATGATTAAAAATAAAGAAACAAATAATCCTGCTTATTAGTCCCCAAATGTTACATTTCAACTGTCAGCAAAAATTACTATGACCGAGGGAGCTTGAAGGGGTTAGACTTGGAGAATGTTCCAAATATAATTTTTGGCCTAGAAACCAGGAAGCTCTGAACTCAAAACCAAGCCCCATGAATCCATTCATATTCATTTCCTCTGTTCATTCATTCCTCATCCAGTCTTTCATTTATTGAGTTTTAGGTCACAATCTACTACATATATTGCCTTAGCCTTGGAAGACACTCTCACACACCCACACTGTCTGTCTGTGTCTCTCTCTCTCTCTCTCTCTCTCTCTCTCTCTCTCTCTCTCTCTCTCTCTCTCTCTCTATATATATATATATATATATATATATATATATATATATATCAAGAAATAGGAGAAAATGTCCCATAGATGGAGTTCTGAATATGGAGGAAAATGGGTTCAAATCCCATGACACTTTCTGGCTGTGGATCCCTGAGTCAATCATTTAGTCACACTAGGGCCTCAGCTCCCTCATCTGTAAAATGGGGGAAAGGAGGTCTGCCGTGACAGTCTGCTAAAATGCTTGGAGAATTCTAGAACACTAGATAATCAACAGCTATTATTAGGAATTGACAGTTTAGACTAGAATCTGGGACAGGCATGAAGCGGCAGAAAACAGGAAACAATCCCCAGGGAGTGCCAAGTTGAATTTATGAGATGGACCCTTAAGGAAGGGTCAGAGAACTTGTACATGAAAGAATTCTTGGTGGGGAAGGAGGGCAGCCTGGATGAGAGGGGCATGGATTTGTAAAGGAAAGGAGGCTGGGGGACAGTTCAGGGAAAGGAAACATAAGCATAGAAGAGAAATTAATTTGAAAATGGTAGAGATTTGAGGTAGAAGTAAGATGGAGCTGGCTCAGCTCAGCTCTCAAAAGACAATTCTTAAATTTTCAGTTGCAACTTTTACACCACAGACATAGGCAAATGCTACAGATCTGGGCTTGATTTATTACTTTGTTCATTTTCTGACTTTAAGAAGGTAATGGATAAGTGTTAAAAATGCAAGCTAAAGTTAAAAATGTTTCATGTGTAAATTTTTTTTTCATGGAGTCAGTTAAATATTTACCAGTACACTCTGGAGACCATCTAAATTCAATCTCCTTCATTTTTCAGAGGAGAAAACTGAGTCAGGAGAGTTTGAGTAACTCACCCAAGATACCATGATTAGCTATTAGCTTCCTGACTTTCAATTCAATCTACTTCTCATCATAACAAATGTTCCTTTAAATTGTGACATGGGTTTTGTTTTGATGTATGTTTGGTGGAATCCAGCCATCCTACCTGCCCTTAAAATTTCATTTCCACTTCTTTATAAAACCCATGAGATACTGGACTGCTAAAGTCCAAATATACTGGTTCCATTGTCATCAATAGTAAGAATTGATTGCTGTTGGAGGACTTGGTAATCTGTTCTTTTTCATACCTATTTGTTAACTCCCTTGAAGTTTCATCTATAAGTGATCTTGGGATTGTTGAGTATAAGACTTGGAGAGAAGAAGACACAGATCCAAAAAATCCAACTACACACTTAGCTACATGACCAGACCAAGTTGCTTAACCTTCCTCTTCCTCAGTTTGATCAGTTATAAATTAGGGACAATTATAGCATCAACCTCATAGGGCCATTGTGAGAATCAAATGAGGTAACGTGCGAAATGATTTGTTGCATCTGGTGCTAATTCTTCTTATTTATAATAAAAAATAAAACTTTACACATTACCTAACTCAGTAAGACTTTTAAACAAAATCACATTGGACATACAATGTATATTTCTTTCAAATGAACAATTCTCAATCTTTCCTTTCTGTAAAAGTCATACAAATGACTTGAGCACTATTTGAGAGAATGGGGGGAATGTGAGGGTTTTCTAAGTCCCATATTAATACTAAAATGAGAAAAAATTTTTAGCATAACCATAGAGAAGGCTGTGCAGTTTGGAGAATGAGGATGTTCACTTAGGCTAATAGACTCTAAGGTACATACAACTTTGGTGATAGTTCTCTCCCAAGAGCATTTTTTTTAAATTATCTATTAAATAAGTTTAATAGCTGCAAACCAGTCTGAAAACAAGTGCAAACAAGAAATACTTTAAAATGTGTTTCCACCTTGTTACTTTCTTCTCAGTTGAATGCCTTCTACTCAAAATAGATGAAATTGTTTTCTAATGTAAAATCATCTTAGTATCTCTGTAAGATTAGGGTGGAGGGCTAGGAGGTCTGCTTTGTCCTATATTATATTTCTATTCTTACAGAAACTTTTAACAAAATTCACAACTATCTAAATTTCTTCTTTTTTTGAAAGGAAGGAAGAACAGAGAATGATCTGTCCAAAGACAAATTCTTCTTACATCTTCAAATGCACTTTTCTTATACTCACTGAGTGGGAGCAGGAAAGTGGAAGTGACAGAAGCCTAAGTAATGCTATGGAAAATGGGGCATTTTTTTTTTTGCATCAGATCTGAAGTCCAGAGGAAAGTCTATGAGCATTTAAATATTGCCAAATATTCATTCTCAATCTGCTCAGTTTGTGGCAGTGGGATGAAGACCCAGGCATTTAGCCATATGATCTAGACCCCAGTTCTGGATGATGGGTGACAATAGAACACCTTAAGGTTTGTAGAGCATTCTACAAATATTATCTCACTGGATCCCCACAATGACCCTGGAGGAAAATGTTATTATCACTGTTTAATGGAGGAGGAAAGTGAAGGTTGGAGAAATGAAGTAATTTGACCAATCTGAGGTCAGGTACTTCTCACTACAGAGTCCGTGCTCTATCCAGTAAGACTGTCTGCTAAGAGCCTACTAAGGATTTTACTAATATCTTCCCAACAACCCTTTCAGATTGATGCTATTATTATTCCCCAGAAAACTGAGGTATACAGAAGATAAGTAACTTGTCTGGCATCACACAGCTAGTCCTTGCCTGAGACTGGATTTGAACTCTGGCCCTGCCTGGCTCCAGGCTCCTGGCTCCACACACACACACACACACACACACACACACACACACACACACACAAACACACACAGCACTTCATTTTCCCTCTCAGTGTCTTTGTTCTGACTGTCTTCCATTCCTGAAATGTTTGCCTTTCTCATCTGACAATCCCCTTGGCTTCCTTCGAGACACAGTTTAATTCCCACATACTACAGGAGACCTTTTCCCATCCCCCAAGGTGAGCATCCCTCCCCATCACTGGGATCACTTCCCATTTACACTGTCCATATCTTCTGTGTCCTTTTGTGTATCCCTTTCATCTTCCCCATTAGAATGTAGGCCAAAGGACAATGTCAGACACAAAGACTCTAAATCAATAATGGCTTATTGATCTTTTGGGGCCAGTATTTTTCAATGCACACAAAAGCAAAAAAATAGTCCCAACTGGGACAATTTGGATGGTCACATAGCCTTGAGAGACAGCAAGAGGCAAATTAGGAAAAAATGAGGAGGAACCTTTTCATTGCCTTCCAAAAATATATATCCTTCCTTTTAAACAACCCCAGGAAAAACTCAGTAATGATTCCTGTGAACAAAGCTATTCAGCAGACCGAAACCAGACCAGTTTGACTTCATTGTTCCAAAGGACTGACTGGTCCGAATGAACAAATCCAACATCCATTGACCTGGGACTCCCAGCACCCTCTCTTCAAGTCTCCTACTGCCAGATTTATTTGGCTGGTTCCCTAATCTATCCCTGGAGGCATCAGACAGATCCTGGGTGAGAACCCCAACTTTGTTACCTCCTTTTTCTTTCCTCCCTTAGAAAGAGGCACACACATTCCTCATGGGGGAATTCAGGCCACAAAGCATAGTCAGAAAGTCAGATTGCAGACAGATACCCACATCTTCCCCACATCTGGTCATCTCTGAATGAATCAAAACATGGGGGGCAGAAGAGAACCCATGAGGATTTCTTTTCTTTTTCGTTTTTTTCTTTTTGGGGGGAGATATTCCAAAAGTGTTAAACACAAAGACATTAGGCAGCATATCTAAGGAGAGCTTTGATAATTTATTCAGATGCTTTGTTTTTTTTAAGGGATTTTAATAGAGGAGAGAGAGGCAGACTTGGCTTTCTTCAAAGCTCAGTGCAAGTAGCACCTTTTCCTTGAGAATGGATGGACCCCTTTCCTCTCTGCTCATTTTATCTCCTAACAGTTCCTTGGACTGATTGCTAATATTCTTCTTTCCTTTTGTTTTTTTTTTTTTTGCAAGGTAGTGGGGTTAAGTGGCTTGCCCAAGGTCACACAGTTAGGTAATTATTAAGTGTCTAAGATCAGATGTGAACTCAGGTCCTCCTGACACCAGGGACCATGCTCTATCCACTGTGCTACCTAGCTACCTAGTATCTTAAATGATGATTGATGATGATGATGTTTGTCCTTCATTCTTATCAGGGAGGTTATGCCATGGCAAGCATGTGAATCAGATCCTCTGCAAAGTCGCCAGCCTCCCTTTCACCTCTAGAGATATCTGGATCCAGTGGCCAGATATAAATCAGAGTTAAGTGAGTTGCCCAAGGCCACACAGTTACTAAGTGAATGGAGCCAGATTTAAACTCAGATGCTCTTGTACCATCTAGCTGCTCCATATTATTTAAGAAGCGCTGCCTGATGGAATGGAATCTCCCTGAGGTCACAGATGGTTTCAGTTTTGTCTCTGACCCCCAAGTAGGCAAAGACTAAGTACTGATAAATATCTGTTGTTTATTTTAAGGGAAAAAGGTAGCAAATATTGAATGAGCATCTACTATGACATGCGATGCACTGTGAAGCTAAGAGCTTTACAAATATTATTTCACTATTCTTCATAGCAACTCTGAGAAGTGGGTGATTTTATTATTCTCACTTTATAGTTGAGGAAGCTGAAGCTGAGAGAGTGATACAGCTCAGTCAAACAGCTAGTCCATGGCACAAGATAGATTTGAACACAGGTCTTCCTGACTCCCTGTCCAGTGCCCTATCCATTGCACCATCTAAACTTGGATCTAGCAAGTCTGAGTTGGATTATTCTCTCTGCACCTTCCCTTCCTGGTAGTTGCTATCCCTCTATGAGAAATGCTTTAAAACATCCTCTGGGCTCTTGGTGCTGCATAGATGGAGGGGCTAGGGAATTGCCACTTCAATGTAAAATGTTTATAAAACCCTAACACCAACAATCCCCTTCCCCAGGGACACAGGAGGCCTACACAATATCTTATTGAAATGGTAATTAGGCAGGCTGTGAATTATCTCATCAGTGGCATCCTGGATTTGGGAGAGGACCCTGTTCTCCTCAAAAGGTTCCTATGGGATCCAAGGGTCCCTGTCAGTCTCTGTGTTATGAATATGCATAATGATGCCCAGAGCTCACTTGAATCACATATGTTCTAATGTCTCCTTCATTTCACATTTAGAATAAGGGCATTTCCAGTCTAGACACTGACAGTCAAAGTACTGGACATGGGCGCCCAGGATGGTGTCAAAGGCAGATGTGAGCCTTCAACTCTTTAGTTAAAGCAGAGCTGGGGCCGGAGATGGGATTTCCCAAGCTAAGCATAATTAGGGGAAATTAGACTTTGTGTAAGATTAAGATGATTCTGGGCTAAAAGATTCTCCCTGCACACACCCCAGTTGCCATCTAAATTAAAGCATTTGCCCAATTGTTAGTAAGCACTTAAAAAAAATTCCTGGGAAAGACGAAGGGCCCTATTTTAAAAGGGGCTCTTGTTCAGCTTGTCTTTCTAGATATCAGAGATGCTGCAATGTTTCTGGCAGGAAGAGTGGCTAGGGGTGTGGGCATAGGGTCACTGGGGAGACTAAGGGAAGGCAGAAGGCCTTGGCTTCATGTCCTATTTTGTCTTATGTTTGGTTGACAGCAAGAGAGGTGATTCAGAGATGGAGGAGGGAAAATGTCAACTCTGAGGTTCTGGGGTCATTGATTTGGAGCTAAAAGACCTTAGAGAGTATTGAGTGAGTCCAGCCCCTCATTTGAGGAAACTGAGGCTCCTGAGCCATGACTGTCCCAAAGTATGTTAGTGCTTGGATTGGCCCCCAATGGCAGATCTCTTCAGCCCCCAGTCCAGGACTTTTAAAAGCATCCCCTGCTGCATTCTGCTTCTTTGCTTCCATAGAACATAAGCTCCTGGAGGGCAGGGGTCCTGGCCTTCTAGTCTTTTTACCAATGTTGGGGGGAATTGTACTGAGACTTCACAGATGGGAGAAAAATGAGTCAAAACACTTGTTTTTGAGAGGCCACTGGGTGGCGCCAAAGTGCACGGAGCGCTGTCCCTGGAATCAGGAACCTGAGTTCAAATATAGCCCCAGACACTGGAGAGAGGGGTGCCATGGCCAGGGGGCTCCTGGCGGTCTGTTTGCCTCAGGGTCCTCGGCTGTAAAACACCTACCCGGCAGGCCCGTTGCGAGGCTCAGTGAGCCAGTATCATTCAGGAGGGTGGCTGGCAGAGCAAGCTGAAGAGAGCCCACGCCCTGCCCTTCCCACTGCGGACACAGCTAGAACCTTCTCAGGGCATCGCCTAGTGCAAGGAGGGGCGCCGTGATCCATCCAAGGACACACAGCCAGTTTATATCAGGAGAGGGTGGACCTGAATCTGAGCTTCCTGCTCCCAGTCCGCCTCTCTACCCCAAAATCGACCCCAATCTGACTGGGGGCCAATCCAAACACTAACACGCTATGGGACGGCCGTGGTTCTGGAGCCCCAAAAATGAGGGAGCAGGGAGGAAGGGAGGGAGGGAGAAGAAACTGAAGTGTCTTCAGTCTCTCTGACTCCAATCTATTTTCCACATGTCTGCCACAATAACCTTCCTAATTTACAAAGGTCTGACCCTACCACTCATTCTGTTCCAGAAGATTCAGTGGCTCCCTATTACCTCTAGGATAAAATACAGACTGCTCACTTGGCCATGAAGGTTCTTCACCATCTGGTTGTAGTTTACATTTACATCTTCAAGGTGG
Organism: Macrotis lagotis; assembly: GCF_037893015.1. Taxonomy (NCBI): domain Eukaryota; kingdom Metazoa; phylum Chordata; class Mammalia; order Peramelemorphia; family Peramelidae; genus Macrotis; species Macrotis lagotis. The sequence continues at coordinate 186,815,190 of NC_133665.1, forward strand.
TTAGATGTGGAAAAGGGGTGGGGGGACAGAGAGAGGGGGAATTTGTAACTACAAATAGTCAGAAAGGCTGAAGAGTCTGTTTCCACAGCCCCTGGCTCCTCACCCCTCGGGCTTTTCCTCATCCAACCTTCTCATAGCAGCAGCTGAGGGCCAGTGGAAAGAGTGTTCCATTTAGAGGAAGCAGACCTGGGTTCAAACTTGTTCTGCTCCATTCTGCTACCTGGGTGACCATGGGTGAAAACCTGAACTCTTGGCCATGGCACTCACAATCCTGGAGTGTAGCCCTTGCTCCAGGGCCCTTTACTGCTTCTGACAAAAGTTAAATATCTTGCCCAGGATCACACAGTCAGGATATGTCAGAGACAGGAATTGAACCCAGGTCTTCCTGGTTCCAAGTCCCAGGTTGATTATACCTATAGACTCCAGGCTTATTGATATCAGTGTTGCTCTGTTTCATAGAAATACACAGTGTCCCAAAAGTTGCTGAGCTGTTCCAAGAGACTTTGGGGACAATCTGCATATGGAACAATTTGAGAATAAAAATAAAACAAATATTAGCATATGTAAAATAATCCTGTAGTTAGAACAATAGCAGTAATGAGAGGGAACATCATTCTGCAGATGAAGAAATTTCTATAAGAAGATAGGAGACGGGTTCTAACCTCCCCTCTAACACCAGAATATTCAGTCTCATCTTCCCTTACGTTAGAGGTAGATTTAACTTTCAATCTAATCCATGAGTTAGTGTTTGGACATTCTGATGAGGGACCCAGAAAGAAAATGGAATTTGAAAGTTAAGAATTAAAATTGTCTGATCTTTCTATGCTGAACACTTCCTACAGAAATAACTTTATAGGGGTCTTCTTGTTCAAGAGAAGTTCAGAGGAAGATATGGTCAGGGCTTCACCTCTTCACATACCAATATTTAGATGAGACAAATGTATAAATAGTGATTTTGAAAGAATATTCATTTAAAGATGTGTTCTATTTACATTTGCCACATCCCTGCTCCTTCAGCAGATTAGAACTGAATGAGCTGAGCATCTCATCTGCAAGGGAAATGCATTAATAACTGGAAGTTCCAGATGTTCCTCCCTATTAACATCAACCTGCAGGTTACAAAAGGAACAAGTTCCCTTCCCCCTCGTTGGAATTTGCTTTAATTACTTCTAGTACCATTTTCCCATCATCAGAAACCAAACTGGCTTGAGGGGAGGTTAAGGGCTGCCTGCCCCAGGCAGGAGAACAGCTGGGGATGACCCTGAGTCTAATAACCTGTTTTAAACTTGGGGGGAGGGAGGGAGGGAGGGAGGGAGGGAGGGAGGGAGGAAGGAAGGAAGGAAGGAAGGAAGGAAGGAAGGAGAGAAGGAAGGAAAAGGAAGAAGAGAAGGAAGGGGGAGGGAAAGAAGGAGGGAGGAAGGAAGGAAGAAAGGAAAGGACAAAAAGAAGGGAGGGAGGGAGGGAGGGAGAAGAAATTTTAAAATATATTAAAAGGATCATTAAAATCTTGGTCAGCAAATGGGTTCCTTTTAATCTTGTATGGTTACATCATTCATTTGAACAGTACTAATAAGACACATGTAATTATACTGTTAACATTCTCAAAAGAAACAATATTCCCCAGGCTTCTGCTCAAGTCTGATTTTAGACTGTTCAATCAGTTTCCTGCTAAACACTTGTGACCGGCTATCAGGATGACCATGCCCAGGTAGGGACACCTACTAAAGTTAAAATCAGGTTCTAGTGAGTAAGTTCAGAGCATGGTGACATTATTGCCCAAACCAAAGAAATGAGAAAGCAAAGCAACCCCCCCCCCCATTCAAGCTGGATTCCCATCCCCTTACAGAACCAGCTGTGCCAAAACATGAGAATGACTTTCAGCATCAAGTCACACTTGGACTAAAATCACTGAACGGGCTTGTTCACAGGTACAAAAATAGATGCCCTTCTCTTCCCTGGGAAAAAAGGGGGAAGCCACCTGAAGGAGATCACAGGAACAAAGATTTACAACTAGAAATCATTATCCCAGGGCCTCCCACATTAGGAGATATTTAACAAATGCTTCCTAAAGAACAAAGGTGCTGGAAATGAATCTTGTAAAATTAGAAAGACCCCCACAGTCCTAAGAAGAGCTCGAAGAAGGTACTTCACCCAATCTTTTCACAGGAGGGTTGAGCTATGGCAAATGGTATGGATAATTTGGTCAGTTTTATTACATGGTTGGTTTTTTTCCTCATCAACTCTTTGTTTTAAGGAATCACTCTCTGGAAGGGGAAGGAGAGAGATTCATCATGAAATGCAAGTGTTAAAAAAACCAAATATACAAATAAAAATTTTTATTTAAATACAAATATTTATTTGGAATTATGTCCAGAGAGCAAAAATAATTGATCCAGCAATACCACTACTTTGTCTGTATTCCAAAGAGATCCTAAAAAAGGACAAAGGACCCACATGCACAAAAAAATATTTATAGCAGCTCTTTTTGTAATGGCAAAGAACTGGAAATTGAGGGAATACCTATAAATTGAGTAATGGCTAGCAAAGTTGTGTAAAGAAATCATAAACAGGTAGACTTCAAGAAAAGTCAGGAAAGATTTGGATGATATGATACTGAGTGAAGTGAGCAGAACCAGGAGACCAATTAGACCCACTATGATCAATTATGTTGGACTTCATTCCTCTCTGCAGTTCAGTGACCAACAATAATTCTAAAAGAGTTGTGACAGAAAGTGCCATCCATATCCAGAGAAAAAGACTATGGAATCTGAAGGCAGAGCAAAGTAGACAATTTTCATTTCTAAAATCTTGTTTTGTGTTTTTTTTTTCTTTTTCCTCATGGTTCCCCCCGTTTAATTTTGATTCTTTTTTCATAACATAACTAATATGGAAATTTGTTAAACATGATCATACATATGTAACCTACATCAGATTACTTGTTCTTATGGAGGTGGGGGAGGGAAGAGAAGGAGGTAGAAAATGTGGAACTCAAAAGCTTACAAAATGTTGAATGTTGTAAACTATCTTTGTATGTAATTGAAAAAATAAAATTCATAAAAATAAAAACAAATGCTTATATTTAATTAAAATTGAATATTTTCCAATATTTTTTCTTTTTATTTTGGGACTCAGGAAGGAGATAGGGGTCATCAATGCATAATGGGGAATTTGGTCCATGCATAGCCCCCATAACTTTGCTCAGATAGTGTCGCTCCATAAGGAGGATATTAGAGAGGACTTCTAACAGAACTGAGATGACCTATAAGGGAAATGTCTTGGGGAGATGAGAGAATTTGTAAGCAATTCTATAACTGGCTCTTCCTATCTGTATTCCAGCCTTTTTCCATTGGTGGGAAAGCCAGAATTGCTGACAACCTCTCAAAGGCCTGAGACTTCTACCTCCTCTGGAGCAATGAGGTGTTGGAAGATTTTGTTCTGGTTATAGCTCTGAAGTAATTCTATCCTTGTAGAAGCTAATTGATGTTAATTGGTTAAGTGGAATTGGGAGCACTAGTCTTTGGACCCTAACAATGGAGAAGAAACAGCAGATTGGAAGACACACAGTAGACAGATACCTTCCAGCACCCTGAAGGAAAGAGAGAATATGGCTCCCTATGGGAGAGAGAGTCAGAGCATACAAGGAAGGAAGGAATGAGGGAACGGAAGAACCATTCATTTATTAAGGATTTACTCTGTGTTAGGCACTGAGATAACTTCTGGAGATAGAAATACAACCAGTCCCTAACCTCAAGAAGCTTACATATTAATGGGGGTCAACAATGCACAATAGAAACTTGTAAAAGAACTGAGGAGAATAGGGATGAAAAGATCAACAGAGGGATATGATTCTGAAGTCCAGAAAAGGATTTCAGGAAGACGGTCAGGAGAAGGAAGGAAGGTCAGCCTGGGAGCTTTGCAAAACAGAGGCTCCAAGAAGAACTCACCCAAAAGGAGAAGGGGCACAGTCCTTGCAGAGGAATATCCTATGGTGAAATGACTCTAAGGGTATAAGGAGGCTTCAGGGAAAGGAGGCACTGGAATAAAAAAGCAGCAGAGGCATGATTTTGGAAACCAGAAATTTGGGAATAGAGAAAAGATAGAAGCAAGGAAGAACTGAGCATTTATTTAGCATTGAGTGTTTCCCAGGAATTATGCTAATCACTTCAAAACTATGATCTCATTTAGTCCTCACAGCAATTTAATTTAATCCTCACAGCAAGTATTATTATCATTAACTCCATTTTACAGTTGATGAAATCAAGGCAATTGGAGAGATTAAGTGACTGGCCCAAGGTCATATAGCTAGAAAGTGTCTGAGGGCAGATTTGAATTCAGGTCTTCCTGACTCCAGAGTCTTCACAACAATGAAGAGAAGTCCAATGTGATAACTTTCTCTACTCAGACAAGTTGGCAAGTGTATACCTTATAATCTTAGACAGTTCCCTGGGAACACTGAGAATCTAAGTGACCAGTCCCTGGCCCTGCGAGTACTGTTTGTCAGAGGCAAGGATGAACCCCCAGTGCATTTAGATTCCAGGGCTACTCTAACTTCTGCACTACGTTATCTCCTCAATTTTCCCTAACCAATATCAGCACTATTAACATTTTCCAATCTCTCTGCCTCACATTTTACAGTTGAGGAAACTGAGACCCTGAGTCACATTTGAACCCAAGTCTTCTGACTCCCATTCCAATCTCCTTCCCACTGTGTCATAGGCAATTAATAAGTGTCTGAGACTGGATTTGAACTCAGGTCCTCCAAACTCCAAGGCCGGTGCTCCATCCACTGTGCCACCTAGCTGGAGGGGATTTTCAATGAGCCATTTCTATGATATGAGAAATCATTCATAGTTTACCAGGCTGAATTTTATCCTCTATCCTTCATGGATATTCTGCTGCCTGTGACAAATGGAGACTCCTTTTGGATGTAAAAATTCAGATTTCATTGTACCTCGTTATTCAGCAAGTTTCCCTCCCCATCAGCTGCCCCATCAGGACTTGTCAACAAATGGCAGCCTCTGCCTCCATCTTTTCTTGAGGATCTAGATTCCAGGCAGCATAGAGATGAAGGGCTTTGAAAAGTCTCAGTTCAATTCAGTTGCTCCACTGTATCCTTCTTCCCATCCAAATTCAGCATTTGCTTTCACCAATGCATGACTGCAATTCCTTAAGCCTACCTTCTCATGAGAACTTCTGTAGGCAATGCAAGGTGGCTTTGGCATCCCAACGGCTTGTATCTGCTAAGGATTCATACGATCTGATTCAACTCTTATTAAGCACCTATTCTCCCTACCTCCACCCTCCCAGGGTAAAAATGGCACAGTCCCTGCCTTCAAGATACTTACAGTCTACTTGAAGGATTCAATTGAGGAGCAAAGGAGAAGCATATGAAGAGAAATCCAAAGTCATTTCAAGAAGGAGAGAACTCAACTGGAAGAAATCAGGGCAGATCTTATATAAGAGATGGTCTCTAAGTTCTGCTTGGTAGGAAGGCCAGCATTCAAATAGTCAAAAGTGAGGGGGCAGAAACAGGGGGCACAGTCTATTCTGAGGTCATATCACAGAAATGGCTCATTGAAAATCCCCTCCAACTAAGTGGTGCCTTGGAGTCTGGAGGGCCTGAGTTTAAATTCAGACTCAGACACTTAATAATTGCCTAGCTGTTTGACCTTGGGCAAGTCACTTAACCCCATTGCCTTAAATTAAAAATTAAATAAAAAGAAAATCCCCTCAAAGATAAAGGTACATGTCCAAAGTCACAAAGCTCAGAGTCAATATTCTCTCTGCCCCAGCTGTGATATGCTCCATCTACTAATATTCCTGTCTGACAGAAGAATGCAACTCAGGAGCAAGGAACAGCTAACAGGCCACCTTGAGTGGGATAGAGAGGAAATGAAGGGGAATAAAAGGAAACAAACCTCCAACAGTAGTTGGGAGTCACATTTTGGAGGACTCTCAATGCTGAATTGACAGAATACTGTAGTTTACCCTAAGGCAATAGGGAGCCATAGAAAATATTTGAGTAGAGGACTGAAATAGGGAGTACTCTGTATTATGATAACTGTGAGAAAAATAAACATGAGGATAGACACTACAGTTAGAGACTAATTAGAAGACTTTATACTAAGGAAACTACTTCTTAATTATAAAAAGTTACTAGAATCATAGGCAGTCTATTAGTTAGTTCCAAGTTTATATGAGGAAACATGGAGCATTATTTTCAATTCAAGAATTTTCCCCATCAGCACAAACATAGCAAAGAGGTTTATAGTTGTCAAAATACATATTCCACAGTGAAAAAAAGGACTTTTTGAGAGCAGTTTGAAAAGGACTTTCTGGAAGTGGGAGGACAGGAACCTGCCCACACTAACAGTACTTGGCACAGTTGAGTGATAGAAAAGAAAAACACTTGATTGGGTATTGTCCTTGTGGACCCTCAGGAACTTCTGCAAAGTGTGTTCTGTCCTTGCAAAAATGAACAAAGTGAGAAAAGAGTCAGGAAAAAAGAGGTGGAAGGGGAGGAGAAAGAAAATGATGGGTTGGGGTGATGGGGGACTACCACATGGCCCAGAATGCTACAGGGTCTCCTAATAAAATGTAAAAGTCCTCCAAAAGGGACCACAACCCTAGAGTTTAGATGTCTCTTTGAGGCCATCCAAGATCACAGGATTATAGCTGGAGAGCTGGGAAAGGATCTTAAAGGGCATCTGATCCAAGTCTCTTATTTACAAAAGAAGAAACCAAGGCCTACAAAGAGGAAGGGTCACACAAGTGGGTAGTTATGGAGGCAAAATTTGAATCTGACTCATTCCTCAAACTGCTGATAGAGGACCTTACAGTGTACCCTATAACCTCTAAAATATTTTATCCCTCCAAAAAGAAGACAGGTCTCCCATGTACTTCTCATTATCACCACCACCACCATCATCATCATCATCATTGTCTTCCACTTTCTAATAAAGAGCAGTGAGTTTCTGAGAAGTCTCAATTACCCAAAGATCTCCAGCATGGCTATGGATTGAAAGCCCTTCTCCTGATTTCCATTTCACCAAGATGAAGTGCTTTAAGGTGGAACCCTAGACTTGACCTACCTTCCTGTTGACCTAAACTAGAAATTCAACAACTAATCTGAAGATTAATTTTACTGAGAGCAAAAGTTGCTTCAACTTATGGTAATTTCTCAAATAAAACATACATATGAATGAAATGAGACTCACATTCCCATTCCTTATTCTTGAATAAATCTTCCAGAGAGCTGGGATTTTTGATTTGTTAAAGTTAGACAAAGACTGATCCTGTGACCTTGCCTCTCTTTTCCAGAAGAGGAACACTGGAAATTTAGGTGTAAAAGGTCAAAGTGCTGATCCAGACTATAGAGGGACAATATCAATGATAATATCACCCTGTTAAAAATGGGAGAAAAAAGTTTAGGAGGACTAGTACACAACATTCCATTTCTTACCTCTGACCTTTTCAAGGGTTATTACTCTCAAGGTTATTCTCACCTAGGCTATCTCCTAGAATACCTAAACCCCTATCAAGAATCAGGAACCATTAATGGTTCCCTACCACCAATTGCACAAAACGAGCTCTTTGCAAGATAGCTTCAATCTAAATTTCCAACCATTTGACACAGCATCCCTTCTTGTACCACAGTCCCACAAACACCAGAATCACATAACTGGAGAATCAGAAAGGAACTCAGTGGGAATCTAGGTATTCATACAGTCTTTACCAGCTCTCAATTCATGTTTATCTTTCTCATCTCTATCCCTCTGCATTCCCCATTCCCATATTCTCTTATTAAAATCTTTCACCTACTTCCTGGACCTGGAAGTTGGATGTCCATCATTTCCTTGTATATTAAGACAATGCTATTGCAGAATTTATGAGCTAAACTAAGGTAAAGAGAATTATTTCAGGAATGAGCAGAGTCCAGTGGCCTGGGATGGCCATGGATGACCAAAGACTCAAACCATCCCCCAGAACAACTTTAGTGGAAGAAGGATGACCTCGGGCATCACTTCTGAAGTTAAATGCCAGCTCTGCTACATCCCATCAATGTGACTTTAGTCAAGTCATCAGACATCTTAAGGCCTTGGCTTCTTCCTCTTCTATAAAATGAAGGGGTTGAACTTGGTAGTTGCTGAAACTCCTTCAAGCTCTGGTCTATGATTCTATGGTTGTTTGGATGAATCAATCAATCAACAAATATTGATTCTGCCATCTACTACTGTGTGTTGGACCCTGGGGTGTCAGGACCCAAAACACAGTAGATATATAATCTGAGGAGTCAGGTAAAATGAACAAGCCCTTCTCATTAAGAATTCTACAGGCAGCTAGGTGTCGTAATGGATAAAGCACCGGCCTTGGAGTCAGTTGGACCTGGGTTCAAATCCAGTCTCAGACACTTAATAATTCCCTAGCTGTGTGGCCTTGGGCAAGCCACTTAATCCCATTTGCCTTGCAAAAACCTAAAAAAAAAAAAAGAGTTTACATTCTGATGAGGAGAGAACAAGGACATATCTAATCATACTGATTGGGCTCTAAAAAATGGTTACCTTAGCTATAGGAGGCCAGAGCAGAAGCCAAGAGGGATTCTGAAGAAAAGTCATCATCTCCCCTGATTCTCTGCTCCAGCATCACTCCAGGGAGGTGGTTCTATCACCAGTCATTATGGGTCAAAGGCCCTTTTGCACCAGGATCCTAATTAGAACTCTATAGACAACTCAGTCAAGAAGAGTTTCCCTATTTGTCCTCATTTCTCAAATGAATAAGGATCTGAGTCAAATTTCTAAAAATATGACCTATTCACTCCCCACATGATAGTCAATGAATATGAATAGGCAGTTTTCAGAAGAAATCAAAATTATCAATGTTCATATAAAAATGGTCTAAATCTAAACTATTGATTAGAAAAATACAAATAAAAACAACTCTGAAGTATCACCTCACACTTATCAAATTGCCTAAAATGACAGTTTTGGAGGAGATGGGAGAAAATCAGGACATGAAGCTACTGTTGGTTGAGTTTTGAACTGATCCAACCATTCTTGAAACAATTTGGAATGATATTCAAAGGGCTGTAAAACTCAGTATGCCCTTAGACCCAGCAAAACCATTACTAAATCTGTTATCCAAAAAGTTGAAATAAAAGGGAAAAGGACCCATATGTGTGATGGATTGATTGGTGAGGACAGAGCTTGGCAGTTCTGGAATCTATCAGGTAGTCAGTCCCACAGTGAGATTTGAGGAGAACCTGCAATAGAGTGGTGGCCATAGACGTAGGGAAAAGCAGGTAGAGAGATTAGATGAATGTTTGGACATGGGTAGGCAGGTCTGGTGGGAAGAAAATGGTCTTGTCCAACAAAATTATCACAGATAAAACTGTAAATCTGTGAATATCCTTAAAATTATACAGCAGAAATATCAGAAAATTGAATCTAAGAGGGGAAAAACTTCATAAATATCTTTAGACTTTGTTTTTTTTTAAAATTGACCAAGATTTTCCAAAGGACTAAAGAAGGGTCACCATTGCAAATCCAAAGATAGCAAAGAGTTCAGAACTATTATCTTTCCACGAGAGGTAATTGCAGCCATCATGTTACAGAAAAGATAATGAACAGGAGAAGCTAGATTAAAGTCTCATGTGAAACAATGACTAGATTGACAGCACTTGATCTTTAATGCAGAGAAAGATGTTCCTCCAGGTCATTAACATCCATCTTCATCATGGCCTAAGTGATGACTTCGCACACCACCTTCCTCACCACAGCCCTAACTTGGTATTCACTTCCAAAACAGCTTTTCTCCACAGCCCTCTGAGGTTGGTAAAGAGCTTTCTTCAAAACAATGCTGCCAGGTGAGTTTTCCGAGTTCCCCTGTTCAAGTGAAGCGATTTGCCCCTTGTTACACAGAACTAAGGTTTAAACCTGGGTTTCCTGACTTCAAGACGCAACTACCAATAGGCGGTTAGTGCCAAACTGCAAAGAGGACTGGGCCTTCAAGTTAGGAAGACCTGAGCTCAGATTCAACTTCACATACATCCTAATTGAATGACCCTGGGCAAGTCACCTAACCTCTTTGTCTCAGTTTTCTCTTTTGTAAACTGGGGGGGGGGGGTCACATCTATTTCACAAGACTGTTGTAAGTATAGCAGTGGGTGCATTTATTAAGCTCATTCCCTTCCCTCTCTTTCTTCATACTTTCTCATAAGAATCATATGCCATGGAAATGCATGGTATACACCGGCAAAGAATGATTGTACCTTTGGGATATTTCTCTATGCTCCTCATTATGAGCTGCCCCCAAAATCCAACTACTAAAATTCTACCTATGGGATTCTTATCACATTTAAAGGGAAGGGAGATGGTCTTGGTTTTGGCTACACTGGCCTTTGCAAACAGTTAGGATTCAGATTTTCTCTATGGTGGACTGTCTGTAAATATTCTTCTTCCAGCTAGCTTCTACTGTGGTTCAGGTGAGAGAGAAGGGGAAAAAACTAGTCTGAAGAATGACCCACAACCCTGACTGTAGGTTGAGATGGAAGCTGACAGTTGTAACGGCTGCCCATGGAGCAACTGGTTTGCCAGAGGATTGGGCCAGCTGTCTCCTTAAATCTTAGTTATGTCAAAGCAGTAAGCAGACACGTTTTGTCAATACGGGGCTGGAGTTGTTCCTTTCAAAACATGACTCCCCTACAAGCTGTCAATAAAATGAAGCCACTGTTCCCCTTGAGAATGTCTTGGGAATAGAATGTTTTGTTTTGTTTTCCTCTGAATATCCAAAAATCATAACCAGTCTGTTTTGATTTGCCCTGGGAGATTGGGGGAAGTAGACCCCCCCCACAGAGAATGTGTAAAAGCCCTTTTCCTCATGAATTCCACAATGAAGCAAAAATAAAGTCATAGGTCAGACGTCATTGGGCACTGAGATGACCTCCCACCATGTCAAGAACAGTTGGTCCCTCAAAGGGGCTGATTTTTCATCAGAGCTATGAGTAGGAGGGGGGGCAGGGAAGAAGGATTCTTATCATTTGACATCCCTCAGCATCCCAGCAAGCCCACAGGCTCCTGCCCTCTCCACTGCCTCACAGAGAAAGCCAAGCTACTAGTTTTGGATGAACATTGGTCCCCAGAACTCCATATGGTCTACATTATGCCTTCCCCAGCAGGGATGGTACTGTGCTCAGAATCCAGACCCTATGAATGCTGCCCCCCTTCTATAAAACACCATCACTGGTCCAAAGACAGTCACAAACATTGCCCTGAAGTAGGGAGGATATCTCACCAGGGGACCATCAGCTATCCCCTAAAATGAAGCCCTGTTGGTCCAAGACAAAAGAGTTGCCCACTGTAAGTCTATGCTGGATACTGCTGTCCCTCTTAGACTGAAATCAGTAGGAACCTAGGAGCTGAGACAAAAGACACAGGCACAGTATCCAGAGGCTTGCCATAGAGCTTGAGAAATATAGCAGAAGGCCATACAACAGGATTAAAAGACTGTAAAATAAAGACATCTCTTTGCTTAAGTGGGTAAGAATCTTTCAAGTTATCAAGCAGATTTTTGACAAATTAATAGCTTGTAAGTCAAGATGGACAAAGAAGGAAAAAAAGGGGGTGGAGAGAGAAAGAAAGGGAGAGGCAGAAAGGCAGAAAAGAGAAAGAGAGGGAGAGGGAGAAAGAAGAAAGAGAAGGAGAAACAAAGGTGGAGGGAAAAAAAGAGGAAAGAAGGGACAAAAAGGGGAGAGGGATAAAGAAGAGAGAGAAGAAGAAACAGAGGGGGAAAGGAAGAGGGAGAGGGAGGGAGGGAGGGAGGGGGAGAGAGAGAGAGAGAGAGAGAGAGAGAGAGAGAGAGAGAGAGAGAGATCCACAGAAGGAGAGGGGTGATAGAGGAAGAGGTAGTATAAAATCCTTTTAATTACATATCCTATATTTGCCAGCATCTTCAGGGACCAGTGAGAAATGAGGACATGTCTGTAATGTCCCTTTGCCAGGCAACCTTCCTCACACCCTCCAGCTCATCAGCATGCCATAATCCCATCAGAACAGAGAAATCTATTTGCTTAAAATGAGATTTTGTTTGATTGCTGTCTTTATTTTGAAAATCTAATTTTAGCTCTTTGTCACTTATAATAACAACTTTTTGGATAAATATTGTCATGCTTTATTATAAGTGAGAAGAAGAAGCTAACAAGGGGCCCTCTGCAACAGGAGAGTCTAAGAAACACAACTAGGGAACAGATGTGTGGAATCTTGTTTCTGTTGGCCATAAATGCTTCCCTATTTGAAGGGTGATGGACAGAGGTAGTACAATGTGATGTTTAGATTGATTTAACACAATCTTGAAAAACTTTTAAAACTGATCGATTTCTGAATTCTTTTTTTAGCAGAGACAGAAGCAAGAGATGAAAATGTGGATGACCATTATTTCATCAGCTTTGCAGCAGCAGCAATTACATAATTGTAGCAATTACTTTTGATTGGGTTCTTCTGCATAATAACTGAGTGGGCTGTGTGGTCCATGGACCATCCCTTGGGAAAGATGGTCTTGACTCAAAAGGCTGATTTCACAGTGGGAAGTACAGAAAAGGAAACATTTTCTCAACTCCTGGTGGCTTGGGGGCCCCCTCTAAAAAGATCACTCCAAAGAGTGTATGCCCTGGAAGGTTATTAGACCATAGATCAAAAGATCATCAGTAAAGAGATGGAAATGACCTCAGAGAATAGTTAGTCCAGTCCCTTCATTTTACAAATGAAGACCCTGAAGCCCAGAAATTTAAGTGATTTGCCCAATATAGGATTTAAATCCAAAAACTCTGTTTTGGCCTAAACTGACCAATTAGCACTAATGAACCAATGAGCAGATAAACAGCTCCCCTGGAATCTATTTCTCTGAATCCAAGTAATACATTCATTTAATTGAACAATTTAACCTTCCTTTGCTTTTACCTTTCCCCTACCTATTGTCTTTGTAAGCTCCTTTTGGGCAGGAACCATTTTTGCCTTTCTTTGTGTCCTCAGTATTTAGAACAGTGTCTGGCTAAGCTTTCTAGTTTTAAGAATCTGGGCAAGTCCATTTACAAGACAGATTTTAAACATCATCTTGTGAAGGAATCAGAATGACCTGTTCTCTCTTTGTTTTTAAACCCCTAAAAGAAGCTAAACAAAAAATATAGTTGTTCATTATTATTCCAGTACGGTTGATGATATCATCAATCTTATTGAAAGGCAGCATGATATAGTGTGTAGAAGGTCAGTGTTGGAGCCAGAAAGATCCAGGACCAAGTCCCACATCTAACATTCTAGTGGTGTTTCTATAGGCAACTCATTTAAACTCTCAGTGCTGACTCACATCAGAATGTAAGCTAGTTAACAGCAGGGGTGCTTTCCATGTATTCCCAGAGTTTGACCCAGAGCCTGGCACTCTGTAAGTTTAATAAGTTCATACCGATTAATGAACAAATTACAGATAACTTACATCATCAGTGATGGGATCCCCCACCGATGAGTCCAAACAAATTAAATGGATCTCTACAAGTGTTTATACTGATGTGAAAATAAAACTTATTCAGCATCTAAAAAATAAATATATAGCTGTTTTTCAATCTCAAAAAGATAGAATAAAAGACAGTTGGATGGTATAGAGGATAAAACAATGGACTCAGAGACAAGAAGACTTAGTTCAGATCTAGCCTCAGATTCCTGCTGGCTGAATGGATGACCCTGGGCAAATCATGGATCTTCTCTCCACCTCAGTTTCCTCATCTGTAAAAATGGGGGGGGGGGAACAGCTTCTGCCTCAAGATGATTGTTGTAAAGGATCAAAGGAGATATTTCAAAGTACTTTTGCAAATCTCAGTCAGCTAGTCAGTAAGCATTTCTAAGAACCTATTATATTGGGGCACTGTCCTTAGTGCTGATTGTACCAAAAAAAAGAAAGCAAAAGCAAATCCAACAACATCGTCTCTGCCCTCAAGGGGCTTGCATTCTAATGGGAGAAATCATATATAAATATAAATACTTAGGAATGAATACTAATAATAGTCATAATGACTAAAGGTATTTTATAAAAAATATCTAGGGCTACACAATAATAGTTGCCTCAAAGGGCATATAATAAGTATTTAGGCCACAACATGGATGTGATCATTCACAGGGACACATAACAAATCTCTAAGGTACATAATCATATACATATCTAGGGACATGACATAATGACAAGGAACTGGGTCAATATTATAACTAGTGCATAATAACTATGTCTAGGGATATAAATCACAATAGCAGGCAGCTAGGGAAATGCGGTAAAACTAACACAACAAACATTAGGGGGGAAGATAATAATAAAAATAATAGTATTCATATAGAACTTCAAAGTCTTGGAATCACTTTACAAATATTATCTCATTTAATCCTCATAGCAACCCTGGAAGGTAGTTGCTGTCATATCCCCATTTTATAGATGAGGAAACTGAGACTAAGAACTATTAAGTGACGTACTCAGGATCACATAATTAAGTAAATTTTCTGATGCAGAATTTGACTTTGGTCTTCCTTATTCCAAGTTTAGTGCTCTACCTACTGAGCCACCAAACTGTTTATGAAATTAATTTAAAGGGAAAGGGGTCGATGAGGGAGGAAGGGTTACCAAGAAAAACTTCCCAAAGAAAGAACTTTATCAATTTTTTATTTATTATTATTGTTCAGTCATTTTAAACATATCCAATTATTTGTGCTCCATTTGGGGTTTTCTTGGCAAAGATTCTGGGGTGATTTGTTATTTCCTTCTCCAATTATTTTACAAATGAAGAAAGTAAGGCAAAGAGAGCTAAATGACTTGCCCAGGATCACACAACTAATGTCTGAGGCAGGATTTGAATTCAGGTCTTCCTGAATCCAGGTCCAGCCATCTTAGCCACTGAGCCGTTGAACTGTCCTTTATAAATGTTTATTTTTATCACTATGATTCACTAAACTTTATTTAGATGTACACTGGTTTGGGTCATAGAACTGTGATTTCACAGTTGTTAGGGTTGGAGTTGGCTGATCTATAACATGGTCTTAGAAAGTTGTTGGAAGGGCTTTGAGTAGAGAAGTGACTTTCCCAATAGCAGACTGTATCAGGAGAAGAACTGGAATCTAGGTCTTCCTGACCCCGAGTCCAAAGTAGCAAGCAAGATGGCATGGAGTCTTTCCTCAGCTGAGTCAGAGACAAATGGGGCAAAGAAGCTTTGAGTGAAAAAGGGTCCTTGGTGAGGCAGTGTTACAAATATTTATAATCTGGGAGCAAAAACAAGAGCAGAAGGAAATCCCAGCTTGAAAAGAAGGATGGCTCATTGGATATGTCTCCAACCACCATCATCTTCAATCCATATAATCAAACAACAACAGGAGGGGAAAGCCAAAGGAAGAGGGAATAGCAAGAGGGGATTAGCATTTAAGAACAACCTGGTTCTTTCATGGGGAACTGCCTAAAAGTAGGAACGAGCCCTTCCCTTTCTCTGAATCCCCAGAACGTCACACCGTATCTGGCATGTTAAGAAACATGTGCTGACTATTTAAGGTATATACAAGACCAGGTTTTAAACTGGAAGGAAGGGCAACTAGGTGGTGCTTTGGATAGAGCAAGGGCCTTGGAGTCAGGAGGATGGGAATTCGAACCCAGCCTCAGATGCTGGACACTTACTAGTTTTGTGACCTAGGACAAGTCATTTAACCCCGACTGCCTCATATCTAGGATCTTCTCCAGTTGTCCTGATTGGAATCTTAGCCATTGGACCCAGATGGCATCTTTGTAGAAAGGGGGCTGGTGACTTAAAAACAGCCCCCCTCAATCAAATCTAAATCATGCTCTTGTCATGGTATCACCTCCCCTGATGTCATGGCCTTCTTTGAGAATGAAGGACAATCATCATCATCATCATCATCATCATTATTGATAAAGTGGAAGGAACACAAAACTCCAGTGATGGGAGGCAGCATTAGAGAGATACATTCAGAGTAAGGACTTTTGAGGTTCAAATCCTGAGTCTGACACATACTGACTGTGTGATAAGTCACTTGGCTTCCCAATCCTCTCAGAAAATTGTCTAAGACTTTAAGCTGCATTTACAGGTTACGAGGGGCACATCTGCACTGGGAGAGAGATTTCTTTAATGGGGGTTCTTCACAATACTGCAATGACAGATGTGAAGCAAAAAAAATCTCTTCTAAGTATGTCTCTCCTTAAGTAAGCTTTCCAGGCACTGGGGACCTTTCCAAGTTGTGCCATTCATAATAATAGCTGACATTTTTATAAAGCTTTCAAGTTGGCAGGGTTTTCCAAGCATTATCTCGTTTGAGTCACATTTTGGGACAGTGGAAAGAGTAGCTTCTCTGATCTCAGAAGACTTGAATTTAAATCTCAGCTCTACTGTGGATTATCTGGGTAACTTGAGGCAAATCTTCTTTGATTCCCAGAGTTCTCATCTGTAAGACAAGGGAGTTGGGTTGAGGAGCATCAGAGGTTCCTTTCAGCTCTGAGTCTATGGACCTATGAGGCTTCTGCTAAAGTTATCATTAGTCCCATATTTGTTTATAAGGAAATTGAGGTACAGGAGGAGACAGTAACCTGCCCACTATCTGAGCTGGGATTGGACTCAAAGTGTGCTACCCATGTTGCCATCCTTGTGTTAAATCACAACTTTAAAAAGATTTCCTTGTAATATGCACCAGGGCTTAGGGAAGGCTCCAATTCATTCTTGGCAACATTTATTTAATGTTACAGTCCCTTGGTCCCTGCAACTATTAGATATGAAGACCAGGATTAATAGCACAAGTGTAATTGGTGTCCAGGATCTATTCATCATGGCAGCTCAATTTCTTTATAAAGTTCCTCTCTCTAGACTAAGGGTATGACTTTCACATTCTAGCTGACAGCATGATTAATGACCCCGGGGCTGGACCCTTTCACACCATCAGCAGAGGGTGAGAATTGTAAATGTCAGTTGTTCTACTGTGCTTCAACTTTACTTAGCACCATTCGCTGTCCATAGAGGGAAGAAAAATGATCAATGAAGAGTCGTGAACAGCACCAGAAAGTTTGGTTTCTGATGTGGTTTTGAAAAGTACTGGATGGCCATGTTGGCTCCAAAAAGCTAGCCCAGCGGAGTTTGAATTAAAAGGGGGGGGGGGGCTGACAGGCAGAAAAAGTCTGAAGCAGAATTTGAACCCATTTTCTTGTTCCTAGGCCAGTCCTCTATCTATCACCATGGTGACTTTTACTAGCTATTAATCTGGCATTACCCAGTAATCACTGTCCAGAATCTACCCTAGATAATTATTCAATTAAAAAAACAAACCAAAGACTGTAAAGCAGAAAACACGAGTTCTAGGTCTATCAGTGGCCCCATAGATGGATCCATTCACTTAGTCCCTTCAGTTAGTCATTATTTAGTTCAAATCATGAATCCTTTAAAGGGTACACATTAGTTCAATTCACACTGCCTTTTTTTAATTAGGCTGGAACCAATGGCCACATTCTACAAAATCATATTTCAAAGAGTATGTCTTCTAATACACAAGACCATTTCAGATCATTCAGTATTTGTGCACAATGGGACCTGCCTGTACTTTCTGGCCTTGCCTGAATCTATCCATTTTCATTTCTCAGTTTCTTCATCTATTAAAAAAGATTCAGAAAATCATAGATGCAAAACCAGAAAGGACCTCCAATGTCCTAAGCCAACAGATGAGGCTCAGAGGCATTAGGTCCCACTCAGAGTTGAATAGCAATGGAGATGACAAGATTGTAGACGTTTGAACCCCCCAGTTCAGCATTCCTTCCCCTGCAGGCTACATTGATAACAATGGTCACCATGTTGCCAATTTGAAGAAGTTCAAAATGGACTTCAAATTGAAAAGCTAAAATCACTGTATAAATGGTCATATTGGGGCGGCTAGGTGGCGTAGTGGATAAAGCATGGGCCCTGGAGTCAGGAGTACCTGGGTTCAAATCTGGTCTCAGACACTTAATAATTACCTACCCGTGTGGCCTTGGGCAAACCACTTAACCCCATTTGCCTTGCAAAAACCTAAAAAAAATAAATAAATGGTCATATTGTGCAGCTTAATGAATTTTTTTTTCATCTTAATGCTACTACTAATCTGTATCCTAGATTAGTGCCTTTGGAGACATCTTTGTAAAATTATTTACAATAATATAATTATTTGAAGTAATATTTCAAGTAATATCTTCATAAAATATTTTCAAGAAATCATCTCCCTTTTTTACCTACCATCCTGATTTCCTCAAATGTATCTCACCCAGTAGGAGAGTTTTCCCTCTTACTTTTCCAAGAATTCTATATGAATTATACTTCATTTTTTTCCTTTACAAGTTACTTTCTTTGGGGCAGTTAGGTGGCACAGTAGATAGAGCACTGGCTCTGGAGTCAGGAGGACCTGAGTTCAAATCTGTCCTCAGACAGTTAATAATTACCTAGCTGCATGACCTTGGGCAAGTCACTTAACCCTATTGCCTTACCCCCCAAAAATGCTTTCTTCCACATCAGTTTGAAAAATTAGAATCTTCTGATAGCACCATGTAGTTCAAACACATCCAATGTCTTTTCAGGAAAAAAAAAAATCAGATCACAGACCTTTCAAAGATAGGGGCCTGAAAAGCCACTTAATCCAGTACACACACATGAGTTGCCCTCCAATCTGCATAATTTGAAGCAGGAATTCCTTCAGTCTTCTCATAAAGACCTTCCATTCATTTAAGAACAACTCTACTTGCTAGAAAGATTTATTCTACTCATGCTGAGAGAAAATCTATCCTTTTTTTTTTTTGACAATTTGTGTCTTTTGATTCTGGTTCCAAACATCCATCCACAGCACCTGGTCCTGAAGAACGTTGCCCTTTCCTCCTAGTTCTGTCATTTTTGTTGATTATGATTATATTTATCCTCTCAGCATAAGAGAATATAAATGTCATCTTGCTTTAGTATAAAAAAAACCACTACATAAATGCATGGCATCACATCTATTTCCACTCTTCTAGATTTTTCTATTCCTTTTTCCTCAGGACAATTGAAAGAAAATCAAAGGAAATGAACTGCAAAAATTTTGCTAAGATGATACTAAGAAAGTCTTTGAAATCAACAAAGTTAAAAAATTCTAAGACATAGATCCAAGTCTATATTGAGCCTCCAAGCCTGTGTGTGTTTGTGTGTGTGTGTGTGTGTGTGTGTGTATGTGTATACACACAGTAACTGAAATGAGTGTGGTTCAAAGAAAGAAAGAGAGACAGAAAGAGACAGAGAATTAGGAGTCAGAGAACCAAATAATACTGCCTGTGTGGTAATGTGTGACCTCGGGCAAAAGACTCAAACTCTTTATTTTGACATGTGCAAAATTCCAGCTGTAGGTCTATGTTTCCCTAAAGATACTTACCACAGTGGTGTGACCTTGTATTAATTACTTTTCTTTATAGCTTCTGGAATTATCTAGTGATGTTAGTGGGCTAGACAAAAAAAAGAGGTCCTGGTAGGTCCTATGATTCATTGACTCCATGGCTCTTCATTAGGAAGAGTTCCATTTTTCACAACTGTGAAATGAAGGAAAGTAGGTGGAACCATAGATAGACTGTGAGGTCTGGAGACAGAAGATCTGAGATACAGGTTCAGATTCTCCCTAGCTGTGTGTTCCTGGGCAATAACCTCTGTTTACCTCAGTTTCCCGATCTGTAAAATGAGGATAGTGAATAGAACCTACCTCCCAGGTTGTTGTGAGAATCCAATGGGATAATATTTATAAATCACTTAGCATATTCCCTGGCCCATAGGAAGCACTACAGAAAAGTTAGGTATGAGGAGGAGGAGACAGCTGGAAGAGATCAGTGGTTTTCATCCAACAGTCTAAAATTGCCAGGCAAAAGATGGAGAGACAACTAAATGAGCAAGGAAACTATTCATTAAAAAGATTCAGTGTAGGATACAAGCAATATGCCTTTTTTCAGACAAAAAAATAACTGATCTTATCTTTGTATGTAACAGTACATGGAGTGGGATCCATGACTGGAGAGGCACAAACAGTATCAGACATGATTTCCAATGTATGGCCTAATAGGGGTGGCACAGGTGGGTGCTTAGTATATACACTCAATCCAGTTTGTGAGAGATTGCATAATCTGAGGTACCTCCTGCCTCCCCTCACCACACATCCCTGGTATGTATTTCTACATGTGTGTAAAGTCTAACTTAAACACATGTAACAAACACAATGACTAACATACAGACTCATGTAGATTCATCCTTGTATTTTGGCATCGTGTATTTTCTCCACTCAGAGATTCATTTTCTCCATTAGTAGATTAGCATACAATTCTGATGATGTGGGGATGGAAGGAGTCATTAGTTTGTGTTTTACCTTGAAAGGTGACTCTATACTGGAAAACCTGGAGACTCACCAGACTAAATGCTCTTTAGAGAGATGGTGTCATTGTCATCGAAAGACTGTGGACTTGGAGTCAGGAGGATCTGGATTTGAACATAACCTCTCACATTTTCTTCCTGACTCATGCAAATGAGAATTCAAGAGAGATGGCTTGGTATAGTGGAAAAAGAATCAGCCTTGAAGACAGGAAGACCTGGGTTCAAATCTTGCCTTTACACGACCCTGGGCAAATCATTTAACTTTTGGAGTCCTTGATGATTCTTGAAGATAGTGAGTTGCATGGCAGTCTGAATAGAGGGATTTTCCTCATCTGTGGTTCTCTATACCAATGAAATACCAACTCTAGTCCCTGTCCGTCATACCAGTAAGACCTTAACTCACTAGGTTATTCAATGAAGTGTTCACACTACTGAGCTCCTAAGGAGATGAAAGGAAATATTTGAGGGATCATTTGGAAGTGAGGAATCCAAAAAGTTAAGGTATCTCTCTTCCAGAGAAAAAGAAAGAGGAAAGAGAAGAGATGTTAGAAAGGTAAACATGTAGTAGCCATGGTACATGGGGGTCCATTGTCAGGGATGAAGCAGACCAACAAGAAAGGAAGACCTCCTCTCCAGACATAGCTCACAATGTAAATAATTGAGCCATACATACACAGTGGTCAACAGAATCTGAAAATGGATGTCTTTGATTACAGTTCTTATGGTAAGAGAATTTAAAATCAAAATTCCACTGGTCTCAAGATCACAACTCTTAAGTACAAAGAATCTCCATTTCTTCCTCAAGGTAAAAAGACCATTTAATCTAATCACCTCATTTGAGAAATGTGGAAACTGAGGCTGAGGAGTTTGAAATGATCTGTCCAGTCACTCAGAAGATAAATGACAAAGGGAAGAATTGAACCCATACCCTCTGACCAGGGTTCTTTTTTTTTCTTTTGGTTTTTGCAAGGTAATGGAGTTAAGTGACTTACCCAAGGTCACACAACTAGATTATGAAGTGTCTGAGGCCGGATTTGAACTCAGGTCCTAATAGAACAGTTGGTCGGAAACTGACTATGACTAATAGACATCATTAGCAGAAATAATTTGTCAAAATAAAAATGAGTCCTTTGTGAAAAGTGATGTTGAAATAACATCTAGGGTTGATGTCTCTATCCACCGTGCCACCTCACTGTCCCAGAGGGTTCTTTTTACTATACCTCCTTGCCTCCATACTGACAACTCATCAAGGTCAGTACTTTTTTCAAAGGTGAGGAACACAGCCCATCTGTGCCTGGCCCTCCTGTCTGTCTCTCAGCTTTGTCCTCCTACAGACTCAGCATAATCAGTCCACCCAATAGAATGGGGATTTTGTCCCTTTCACATGACACATCATGAGGATCCGCAGTAGGGTCCAGCATTATCAGAATTATGCTTTGCACAAACCAGAGAATCAGACCTCTTTTGTTTCTTGCTCAGATCCCTTTGTACTTAACATTTTTCTCCTGAAAGGTAATGGATCCCTGACTCAGGATGAAATGCCTTCCTGACCAGATCAGATTAATGATGCTCCACAATGCCAGTCATAATGGAATTGCAGATTTCAAGTTGGACCAGACCTCAGAAACCACTGAAGCAAACTTCCTCTTGCTTACCAGACATGGGTAGTTAGTGTCAGAGGAAGGGAAAGAACTCTGGTGCTCCTATCTCCAAGTTCATGATGTGCTACCTTCCAGAGTTTCCAGAATTTCAAAGAACTGCTAGTCCCTAGACCTTTAAGCAGGGGAAAACTGGCCAGGTTACCTAGCCATCACCCCATGGACCATACATCCAATAACTCCTCTAGAGGAGTCAGCAAATCCTCATCACTCCAGGAACAGACACTTTTCCTAGCCCTATCTCTTGTTATTTCAACATCACTTTTCACAAAGGACTCATTTTTATTTTGACAAATTATTTCTGCTAATGATGTCTATTAGTCATAGTCAGTTTCCGACCAACTGTTCTATTAGGATGTCAGGCAGATTTAATTTAAATAAATGCATGTGGTCTGCACTACAGGCTCTCAATGATGCCTTCTCGTGGTAGGGTAGCGATCCTAGGTCCTTGAAGGCTTCAGCATCAGAAACTAAGCTCTGGTAGATCTAAACTCAGAAAGCTTCAAGAACAGGCCTGTCATACAATGCTGCCCAGACCAGTCAATGCCTTAGAGCCTCAGTACCAGCTGCTGCATCTGGGGGCTTTGAGGGGGGAGTGTCAGAATTCACTTGTGAAGTTATATATACTAAATTTTAAGAGGGGCTATATAATTTAAGAAATTATAATTTAAGAGAGGTCTATGATCACTCTTCAGAGTGTCCACTCAGCAATTTGGAGACAAAGGCTAATGATCCTTGCCTCTCCATTTTTTTCTACATAACCAGCTCACTTCTTTTCAGTAATACATCTCATGGATGATATGTCACCACTGCTTCTTCTGAGGACATGTCATTGATAAAGTCATTTGTCCTTCAACTTCAATTCTTGGGAAGCTGAGGTATTCCATGACTCACATCCATATGTGAATCATCTTGCAAACCTTAAAACTATATAATTGCTAGTTATTACTGCTAAATGAATAAAAATGTATGCTATTTAATATATGTTACATGATAAAACATTAAGTGGCATTATTACATGTGACAAATCAACATCTAAAAGTCACTCACCCTGTTCTCCTCCTGTTCAATTCTGCCCTAATCGATTATCTATCCACGACATCTGTCCCAGGTATATTCATTGGCAAAGTATTTGCAAATCAGAGTCTGAACAAGAATTATTTTTCAATTACAAGGCACCATAGTACACAAAGCTCTGGACTCAGTGTCAGAAAAACTTGAGTTCAGATCTACCTCAGACACTTGTAGAATGAGTCAGGGAACCCTGGGTAAGATGTATAACCTCTGTTTGACTTAGTTTTCTCATCTATAAAATGGGAATAATTCTAGGACTCAGCTCACAGAAATTATATATGCTTTGCACCTACTTGGATTTCCTTAGATGCATTGCTGATCTAGGCTAACCATTCTGAGTATAAAGAAGCAAAAACTGAAACTATAAAGGAAAAATCAGAAAGGCCTATAGGTCATCTGTGATAAGAGCATCCACCCTTTTCTTTCTGTTATTTGCCTTACATGCTGAGTCAAGATTGTCTTTGCCTGATGGGACTGAGGAAGTTTCCACACTCTAAGCCAAGGGCTGCCTCCCTCTGCCACAGTCCTTTGGAGTCCTGACTCTGTGTACACTGAACTGGGACAGACACACAGGTAGTGTTCATTGGTTCAACTCTTATAAAGAAAAACATGAATGAAGAAAATGATAAAAGAACCTTCAGAAAAGCCAGGGCCATATCTTGCAAAGCTCTGCTTCCAATGTATGTCAGTGATCCAAGATAGCCGCAGGGTGGGCATGGGCATGCAGCTAAAAAACATTTGGTCCTGGAATCAGAGAAATTGAGTCCAAATTCTGCCTTTGATATATACGGACTATATGACCTGGAGAAAGTCACTGCCTGGCCTTAGTCTCTCCTTCTACAAAATGAGGAGATGGAAGAAGATTACCTGGAAGGTCTCTTTTGGTTCCAAAACTCAGAAAACAGAGGTAAGCAGAGGTTGTATGACTTACCGTGGGTTATACAATCCATCCAGCTAGCATCTGGATAAAATTTGAATTCATTGTCTTCCTGGCACCAAGTCCAGCGCTTTGTGCACTATAATGCCACTTAATTGAAAAATGTTTTTTGTTCAGATTATAATATGCAAAAGACTCATCAGTGCCTAGACCTTGGACAGATATGATAGATAAGACAACAGGCTAGGGTAGAATTTAGATCTGATTTTGAGAGATGTGGTCCCCCCAAAATTGATCTCTCTACAACCAATCTGGCAATGATACTCTGGTACTCAAATAGCAAACTGGGCCTACACTTCAAACTCTTTCTAACTTGCCAGAGCTTTGCCCTCCACCAGAGAGCCCAGGATTATCTACAAAACTCAATGAGGCATCAAGAAGAAAACTTTGGGAAGAAAGGTGTAATCATCACCTAATATATTATAAAGAAGGAACACAGTGAAAGACAGGATTTTCCTTTGAATATTTCAAAGTAAAGTCAACTCCTAAGCCCCCAGCAAAGCCTTACCAGTCAGAGAAAGGCACAAGATGAGACCCAGAGATGGCCCTTCCACTCTAGCTGAGAGCATCCTGAGCCCCTTATTTGGTACTGACTTCATTTTCTATTTCTATGGAAACAGCTCCAGAAAGAAAGCACGAGCTAGCCAGCACCGAAACAAATCCTTCATAGAGATCTCCTCAAATTCTATTTCCATGGAAACAGATGACAGATCAGGGAAAATAAGGTAACATTTTAAACCCATATAATCTTTATTTTAAAAACTTCTTACCTCATTTTCTATCAATTTTACATACTTGTTCATAGAACTGGAATTTGAGAATGAATGACATCAATTAATTGTAAAAATTAAAGTCTTTATTTGAATCTACAGCAAAATCAAAACATAAATAACACAAATCAGACCATAATGGAAAACAGCAAGAAAAAGAAATTAGAAACAGACATGGTGGCAAAGGAAGGAAAAGTAATAGATTCTTCTTTATCTATAATTTAGCATTTATTTTATGACTTTCATTTCTAAACTGCCCCATGAATGCTGCAAATAATATTATTTTAATATAATATACATTTACAGAAAATTCATGGAGAAAGACCAAATGGGCTAGATCATCTCAAGGCCATTTGGGAACAATACTTGAATAAGGATGATGAACAGACCAAAAATGGAAAAAAACCTGCTTTGAAGTATCATGGGTTGTTTTTTTGATCAAGGAAGGCAAAGTCATTTCCCAAGTCTACTTATCTCCATTTTGATACTTATGATGCTTGACAACCTCAGGACAAGCTAAAGTCCTACATTTTACCCATGATCAATACAGGGACCAAGGGTGGGGTAGAAAGAACAGAGGAGTTTATGAATATCTTTCTATAATCTCATCCTATTTAAAGCCAAAGATTCCTCCAAATTTCCACAAATCAGCTCTACTCAAATGTGAAATATATTTTTGATTGTCTTACAAGGTCCTGAACGGAATATCAAAGAACATGGGAGAATAGGGAAAGAACTCAATCTTTTGTCATAGGAAGTAAAAAACTAACAATCTCATGATTGGTTATGCTATTTTTAGCATTATAATTATATGATACAAGTTGCTTGTTTTGTTTCTGAATTTGTGGGATTTTTGTATTGTTTTGTTTTGGTTTGGTTTGGTTTTTACTAGACCTGTCATTTCATTAGTACGGTGAATTCTTGGTAAGGAAATTGAATCTATCAATGTCCCTTCAGCACCAATTTTCCACCCTTCACTTAGAGAATTGCCTGGGGAAACAGAGGTTAAGTGAATTACTCAGAGTTCCACAACCAGAATTCATCAATATTCCTTCTTCTAAAACCAAGCCTTCATTGCTTGACTCAAAGACTAGCATGGGGTAGAGATAGAATGTAAAGCATGACATGACTAAGATGAAATACAAATCCTACCTCCAATGACTTCTGACTGGGTGACCTTGAGCAAGTCACGTCTCTAAGCCTCCGTTTCCTCTTCTGTGCAGAAGGATGTTAGACTCAATGATCTCTAAAGATCCTTCCAGCTTTAAATATATTATTCTATGACCTCAATACATCACACCATGTTGCCTTTCCTACTCTGGCTAACCTCAGTAGCTCTAGCCCTACTCCCCCAACTCATCCCTCCATCTACAAATCCAACTTCTAAACTCTGCCAGGTTGGACTGGATGACTCTCTGTTGCTAGCCTAGCCCTAAATGGGCAATGTCATGATGCTATATTTATTTCTATATTTTTATATGTCAACTGTCACATAGTCTGTTAGCTCTGACTTGGGTCCTACTTACCCATCTCCACCATGAATTCTTGATATGAATCCCTAACTCTACTTTCTAGACACCCGCAACCTCCTACACAATCTCTCCACTCTGCTCTATTTCCTATAACAGTGCCACTCAACACTTGGGACCATCTACTTACTAGAAGAGCTTAAGATAGTGGTCAAGATGGCAACATGGTACTCACTACCTGCTCTCCAGTGCATTCTCTGCAAAGGCTATTCCAACTCCCTTCTCTCACTTACCCCTTTCCCCCTTTATTCCTCTGACCCCATCTTCCCCTGTTAGTGTGTCCCTCTGTCTGTCTTTCTGTTTCTCTGTCTCTCTTTTTCTCTCTGTCTCTGTCTCTTTGTGTCTCCTTCTTTGTCTCTCTTCTCTCTTCTCTCTCTTATCATCCACCTATATCTCCTCCTCCCTCCTTTTTCCATACTCTGTTTCTCTTATGTAACTTCTCCCTATCTACTAACTCTTTTCTATTTAAAAAAAGTCCAAGTCTTTCCTCACCCCTTCATCACAATTTCTGGTGGGTTTTTTGACATTACTTTTTCCTGCTTCCCTCCCCTACCTGCCGCTGTTGAGCCTCCTTTACATTTATATATTGACCAAGGTACACCCCGATTTTCTACTCAGGGTCCTCTTCTTTCTCTCTACACTTTCTCTTCCAAACACCTCATGAACTCCATAAGTTTAATTATCTCTATTCAGATGATTCTTGGATCTATAGATGCAGTCCAACTTTTTCTCTTGACTTTCAGTCCCAGTGCATCAATCAACAAATACTTAATATCTCCTATGGCACAATGCCAAGCACTAAGTCTTACAGACAAAACTGCTCATTGCTTATTTCTTTTTTGAAGGGGGAGAGTAGAAAGCATTTTGTATTATAAGTTCTTCAGATCTGTCTTTGTTCACAGCCTTGCTAAGAAAAGTCAAGTCTTTCACAGCTGATCATCATATAATATTACTGTTACTTGTAAATAGTATATTTCCCATTACATCTGCTCTTTTACTGAGAGCATCCTGCTCATCATTTCTTATAGCAAAATAGCATTCCATCACATCCATGTGCAATAATTTGTTCAGCCATTCCCCTCACTTTCCAGATTCTTGTCATCAGAAAAGAACTGCAGAAAAGATCTTATACATACAGGTCCTTTTCCATCCCAATATCACTCTTTGGGAATATAGAGACCTGTTAGTGATATTGCTAGGTCAAAAGGAATACATGGTTTTATAGTCCTTTTGGCATCATTCCAAATTGGTCTATAGAATGATTGAATCATCATTGATGCCTCGTTTTCCCTACATTCCCTCTAACATTTGTCCCTTTTTCCTTCTGTTTTATAGCCAGTCTAATAAGTATAAGAAAGTACTTCAGAATTGTTCTAATTTGCATTTCTCCAGTCAGTAGTTAAAGTATTTTTTAAAATATGTTCATAAATAGGATTGATAATCTCATCCAGAAACTGTTCATTTCTTTGATCATTTATCAATTGGGGAATGGCTCTTATTTTTTTTGTGAATTTGACTTAGTTCTCTATATTTGAAAAATGAAGCCTTTACCAGAGAAATTTGTTTTAACCTTTTTTTTCCACTCACAATTACTATTGCTAACTGTATTACCCCCACACTCCAGTTTATTCTATTCTCTCTTTCCTTTCACGCTGGCCCTCCTCAAAAGTATTTTGATTCTGACTACCCCTTCCATAATCTTGCCTCCCTTCTATCACCTCCAACCTTTTCTCCCGTCCCGTTTTCCTCCTACTGTCCTGTAGGACAAATAGATTGTTATAACCAAATAGTTGTGTATGTTATTCCATCTCTGAGCTAATTCCTATGAAAGCAAGGCTCACTAATTCCCTGTCACCTTCCCTCTCTTCTACTCCACTGCAAAACCTTTTTCTTGCCTCTTTTATGTGAAATAACTTACTCTATTCTACCTCCCCCCTTTCCCTTTCTCCCAGTAAATTCCTCTCTCATCTTTAACTCCATTTTTTAATATGTTATCCCCTCAAATTCAACTCCCACCTGTGCCCTTGTCTATTTATACTCCTCCTAACTACCCTAATAAATGAGAAAGTTTGGATGAGTCACCAGTATCATCTTCTATACATGAATACAATAGTTCAGCATAATTAAGAAGCTTATGATTTCCTTTTCCTATTTACCTTTATATGTTTCATTTGAGTCTCATATTTGAAAATCAAATTTTCTGTTCAGTCTCTTCTTTTTTATCAGGAAACTTTGAAAGTTCCCGATTTCATTAAATGTCCATCCTTTTCCCTGAAAGAGTATGATCAGTTTTACTGGGTAGTTGATTCTTGATTGTAATCCAAGTTCCTTTGCCTTAAGAATATCATATTCTAAGCCCTACAAGCCTTTAATGTAGAAGTTGCTAAATCCTGGATGATTTGAGACCTGAGAGCAATTCATATTTTTCTTGTGGGCTTTGTATGTAGGAGCTTTGACTTTGTTATCTTCTTCTGATTATGTATCTTGATTTCCCTTATCACCAAAGTTACTTTCAGATTTTTTCTTTTTTGTTTGCTCACTTCCCTAGCCTGTAACTTGCTTTTAACTCTTTGTTAAGGTAGGTCTCCGCTTCCAGGATAGAGGATACACTGTCCCAACCTTTGGGACTAGTTTGCAGCTGTTTTCAGAGTTACTTCTGGGTAATTGCCCCAACATAGTGATGCTGATATCATTTTTTTCCCTTCATTCTCTTAGAAGACCTTGACATCAAAGGTGATGCCATAAGAAGCAAGTGAATTGAATTTGAGTGAGAGGGTGCTATGCTAAATCACAGGCCTTACTCTCTCCTCTACAGTCATCTGGGTCCTGTGGCCAAATGTCAATCAGCATGACTGGAGATAACTCTAGATTTGAGGTAGTCAAGGTTAATTGACTTGTCCAAGATCACAAGTGTCCAAGGTTGGTTTGAACTCAAGTCCTTCTGACTCCAGGGCTGGTATTCTATCCACTGTGCCTCTGAGCTGCCCAAGGTGATATGATCTAAGGAGAGCTGTGTTTACCACTTTCCTGGTCAGTACTCATATGTTAGTGACCATAGATACTCTCTTCTGCCCTGGAACTGGGAAGAGGGACTTTTCTCTCCTGCAACAGCAGGCTCTGTTGTGCTACTACTTCTCCTCTTCTTGGGACTGGGGACCCAGGAGTGGGACTCAGGTCTAAGTATGGCCATTGCAACAGAGTCCTCCCTCAGTAAGAGACCCCTGTGTTCTCCTTCTGACTCCCTTATGGTACATGGGCTGAGAGCTCTAGAAGCAGCTGCTTGCTGCTCAATAAGTGAATCCTGAGGTCTGTGATGCTGAAGTCTATGCTACACTGTGCTCCGCTCTCACCCTGGGCTGGCAAGCTTTCTTGTTGATCTTCCAAATCATCCTTGGCATCTCTGGGCTGAGAGGTTTGGAAACCATCCACCCCTAACACCTACTACTCACCCAGTTATCTTGCTTCCTGATCTTGGATGACTGAGGGTAGGACCAAGCTACCCTGAATTCTTCTCATCCTGGTACAACAAATCCTTCCTATCTCCCCAACCCCCAGATCTTCCAAGTCGTCTTGGACTGGAAAATTGTTTCATACTATCTTTTTGTGGCTTCTGACACTCTAGAATTTGTTTAGAGTCATTATTTAAGGGTATTTTACTCTTCCATCTTGATTTTGCCCCACTTCCCCCTTGCCTATGTCTTACTGAATGTACTGGACACATCTCAAACTCCACATGCCCAATTCTGAATTCAGTGTCTCTCCCCCCAAACCTTTCTTCCTCTTCCAAATTTTTCTATATCTATTGAGGGTATCTTTATCCTTCTAGTCACCCAGGGTTATAACTCCATAGTTTCTTGAAATAACAACAGCAACAATCATAACAATAATAATGTAACCCAGCTTTGAGCATGCTCAAATTGCCTAACATGGAGTCTAGTTTATCCTCACCAAAAAGAGTAACTTACTCTTATTAATTGCCTGTATCTTTGAGGTTTGTCCTTCATTCTTAAAAACCATGACATCAGAGTGGATGCCATGGCAAGCACATAAATTGTATTTGAGTGAGGGGGATGCTGTGCTAAGTCACCAACCTCACTTTCTCCTCCAGAGTCATCTGGATTCAGACACGAATCAGAACAATGTGAGGTAATCAGGGTTAAGTGACCTGTCCAAGGTCACACAGCTAGTTAGGGTCAAGTGACTGAGACCAGATTCCAACTCCCTTCCTCTTGACTCCAAGGCCAGTGCTCTGTTAACTGTGCCACCTAATTGTCCTGCATTTTTAAAAGTAAGACCAAGCAAGATGCTCTCTCTCCACCAGCTTTCTACTGTGCTCTTAGCTGATGCTAAGAAAACTGGTTTATAGCAGCTTTTTCTGCTCTGGTTTCAGATGTCATTGGTGATTTTCACAGGTCTCAAATCATGGAAATCTTGGAGCCAGAGTGGCACATGGAGCAGTGTATCAAGTACCCAGACAAGGAAACCCCAAGAAACCAAAATATCCCAAGTTAATGGAAGAAGACTGGAGCTCTCCTGCTCTCACCACCTCAACTCAGCCCTTTCACATTGGTGTCATTTATCCCCATCAGTAAGAAGAATCCCATATCAATGGGCTTTAGAACCAGAGGTAATAACAATAAATAACTGGCAGGTATATAACAGGATAAGGATAGCAAAACTTCATCACTCCTCACCCATCCCCCAAAAGTATCTCATTTGATCCTTGAAGGTAGCTGCTATTTGTATACCCATTTTATAGATGAGGAAACTAAGGTAAACTCAACTTAAGTGATTGACCCAGGATCACAGAGTTTTAAGCAACTGAGGTCTGGTATGAATTCAGGTCTTCCTGATCCCAGTCTAGTATTCTAACCACTGTCCTGACCAGCTTCCTCTCACCCTACATCTAAACTGTAGCCATGTTCACAGTTTCTAGTCCACATACCTCCCATGTTGCCCCACAACTGTCATTCAAGTCATGCTACTGCCCTCTATCAATCAAGTCCTGGTCACCAATCTCTCACATCCATCTTCCCCAAGATGCCAAAGTGCTATTGCTGTGGTACTCAAGTCTGACCATGTCAATCCCAGATCCAAAGCTCCATGGGCTCCTTTTACTTCTAGGATTAAAACACAATTCCTCTATCTGGCATGTAAGACCCTCTGCATTCTGACTCCAGTCTTACTGTATTTTAGTCTCCCAAACTCTCTGCTCAGTCTTTGTATTCCATCTCCAGCCCCCATGTCTTTGTATGAGCTGTTTCCTCTGTCTGGAATGCATTATCTTCTCTTCTCTGTCTTTTTGAATTCTTTCCTTCAAAGCCCAACTCAAATATTATCTCCTGCAAGGGATCTTTCCTAACTGCTCCAAAGACTAATGCTGCCTTCTCTGAAAATTGCATTGTATATTTTTTTAGGTTTTTTTTTTTTGCAAGGCAAATGGGGTTAAGCGGCTTGCCCAAGGCCACACGTCTAGGTAAATGTCTGAGGCCAGATTTGAACCCAGGTACTCCTGACTCCAGGGATGGTGCTTTATCCACTGCGCCACCTAGCCACCCCCTTGTATTTTTTAATGAGGAAATTAGAGTTAAGTGACTTACTCAGGGTAACAAAATCTTGTATTTACATGGTATATGCTTTGAATTATAAGTTTATGTACTTTCTAGATCAAATTTAAGGTCCTTGAAGACAGAGACTGCATAACTTGTATAGCTATACAAGTATGATATATTTCTATAATGAAATGTGTACAATAGTATCTTCAGTACCTAGCATCCTGCCTTGTCTGAAGTTGACACCGTACTTTCGATTGAATCATGACACCTTATTTTTAAAATAAATATGACTACTGTACTGGAATCATGATGACAATAACAATAGTTAAAAATTTAGATAGTGTTTTAAAGCTTGCCAAGATCTTAATACATATTTGACCCTTCTCATTCTACCACTCTCCTCATTTTACAGTTGACAAATTGAAGTTAAATGACTTGTTCAAATTCACACTTACTCAAAATCAAGGTCTCCTTGATTCCAAGACCAGTGTCCTATCTACTATACCACCTGGCTGTCATTAAATAGAGATTTGAAATGTGAATTGATTTCTTGAATATTGAAAAAGACCATAGAAATCAGAATTTAGAGAAGAGCTAATTTGTCCTGAAACATACGGAAATTTAGAATTTGTTCAGAAGCATTAAAACTATGCAAACCAGAGGGAAAAGATGATGATATTATACCTCAATGTTTGTCCATCAAAAAAAAAAATCAGAACAGAAAAAAAGGAAATTGATATTCATGGAGGAAACCCCAGTGCATTTAAACATTGTAAGTGGAAAAAATGGGAAAAAAGGTTAAAAATGAAAATAAACAATATAGGACAAAGATTTCACAAAAGGAAAACAGTCATGTAATATTTTAAAATATAGAAACCTTAAAATAAAAAATAATTAAAACACATTCAAGCAAAAGTTTTAACTGAATTGCTAATAAAAGCAGAAATAGGAAAAGTGGGAGTGAATGGGATATATCAAAGCAAAATCTTTTCTATTTGGTATCATAGCATCCACTATAATGAGCTTCAAAAGTTAAATAAAGTCTGACAAAGACACAAAAATATGTAAACTCTAAATATTTGCTGAATGGAGGGACTAGGAGACATTAGGGACAAATCAAAGACACTAGCTCAGGGATGACCAAATGTGAACATATCTCAGAATAAAAACATTATACAATATGAATCATTATAGCTTCAAAGAAAACAGGGAATAGAGGGAGAGATAATAGAACAGTTCCTGGAAAATGGGCAGATGAAAAAGCAATCACAAGGGAACCAGCCCCCTCAATATCTCTCCTCCAAAACTGCAAGAGAAATTACAGAATGAAACAAAATTGCTAGAAATGGTCAAAAGATAATTTGAAAACTTCCTAGAGGAATGAGCAGACAAAAGAAAGCTCACAAATCACAGAGGACCCCATCTCACCATATACCACCCCCAAAAAATTAGAAGAAAAATAAGTCGAAACAATATTAATGTGAGTGAGAAGGGGGTTGAGTTTTTTTCAAGTCACAACAAAATAAAAGAAGAACATCAAGAGATGAAATGTTGGGGCAACTAGGTTGTGCAATGGATAGAGCACTGGCCCTGGAGTCAGGAGGACCTGAGCTCAATTTTTACTGCAGACACTTTAATATTTACCAGCTACGTGACCTTGGGCAAATCACTTAACCCCACTGCCTTGCCAAGAGAGAGAGACAGACAGAGAGAGAGAGAGACAGAGAGAGAGAATGTTACTCAGTTAGGGTAGGGGCCATTTTTTAGGTTTGTCTTCATATCACCAATATCTAGTACAGTGACTTGTACCCAGACACTTATAGTAACTAATAACCAGAACCTTAATAAACGTGCTGGTTAAATTCAATGCTAAACACTAGGTGTAAATAAGGATTATGATGGCAAAGTAATGAGGAAATGAAAGTTCAGAAATATTTGTGGAAAATTTAAATGAAACTATAGATTGGATAAAAAGTGAATTATATTTATTGAAGGACACAATGGCATAATAAATAGTAGAAGAAATTATAAAACCAATGCAAAAAAGATATAAATCTAGAGTATACCAAGGAGAGAAAATTTAAGAATGATTAGGCTTCCCCAAAACTGTAAAGAAAAGAATGACTACACTAACTCAGGAACGTATAATAAAAAAGATCCAGAAATGCTGAAAAATGGGACAGATTGAAAATATACAGAATGCAAAGAAAGTTAACAAAAATAAACTCAGTGGTTTACTCATCTAGCTGCCTTGACTGTGAACAGACTACAACATGTAAACAAAAATCCCAGCATTTGTATTAAGAAGGGATGTCAGTGATCATCTTGGTCCAACCCATATAAAAATCACCAAGAACGTGTCTGAACTCTGCTTGAAGAGCTCCAGGGAAAGATTTGCTTCCAGAGGATCCCATTTCAAATGAGAAGTTTAGAATAAGAAATGGAATAAACAAGACTTGTCAGTCAAATATATAATAGACAAATCAGTGAAATCACAGATCCATTTGAGTATTATCCAGAGGAAAAAAGAATAAAGAAATTAGAATGAAGTGGTAGGGCAGGGAGAAGAGCTAAGATCATGATGAGGAAGCTGAGCTTTCACAAAACTTTTAGAATTCATTAGAGAAATGAATGTGTATGTGTGCATGCATACATGAGTTCATAATAAATTTGGGAAACAAAATAAGCAAAATTAAGATTGTGCTCCCTTTGAAAAAATACTTAAGAAAGAATAAAAGTTAAGCCAAATTCAATCATTTTAATTTTAAATTAAAATGAATTTAATTTTATTAAAAGGATTATAAAATGTGTAAAATAAAATGATTCAACAATACTGCCTAAGGCAAACTTATCTAATGATAAAATTTATATGCAGATTTAAGAGGAAAGGATGGCTTCAAATTCACCATGTTACAGCTAATTACAGGAAATAACTAACTGCAGTGAGGAAATCTAACAAAGCTGAATTTAAATAAGAAAATATAAAAAGAGATAATCAAGATAATTATACCATGATAAAAGGTACAACTGACAATGAGAAAATGTCAAGGTTAAGTATTTGCAAATCTAATGGTTATAGCAATTAAACTTATAAAGGAAAAGTTAATGGAATTGCAAAAAGAATTATATATAAAATCATTAAGAATGGGAAACTTCAATACTACATTAA
This sequence comes from Macrotis lagotis, assembly GCF_037893015.1. Classification (NCBI taxonomy): domain Eukaryota; kingdom Metazoa; phylum Chordata; class Mammalia; order Peramelemorphia; family Peramelidae; genus Macrotis; species Macrotis lagotis. The sequence continues at coordinate 186,850,298 of NC_133665.1, forward strand.
CAGATTTTGACAAATATAACAAAATTATAAACAAGAAAGGAAAAAGCACTATATAAAATGGATTTGATAATCATATGTTAAGAGTTGGATAATAAAAGTAGAATATATGAACATTTACAAAAAGGCTCTTATTGTCAGAGACAAACATTAGAGATAAATTCAGAAAGGCAGAATTTTTAAACATTACATTTATGGATCATGATGCAGCAAGAATTTTAATCAAGAAGGGAAATATGATCAAGATATAGACCTCTCTGGAATAATATTACTGGTTGAGCAATGATTGTGTTAGAGAACAATTCATAGAAATCATAATGCAGTATTTGCAAGATAACAACAATAAAATACAGCATATCAAAATTTATGGGATGCAGCCATAGAAGTATTCAAAAGCAAATTTATATCCCTGAACACACATAACCAAGACAGAAAAAGGAAAATATTGAATTGAGTTTGCAATTTAAGAAACTTAAAATGAATAGAATCCATGAAGATAGAAACTAAATAAAAAATTAAAATGAATAAAATATTAAATAAAAATAAGTAAGTTGTAAATAAAGCAAAAGCCCATTTTTAAAAAGGCTTCTGAAGCTATAAGAGAAACAATATGCTATATAAGTTAAGAAGATCTGGTTTCAGGTCCAGTCCCTGACACAGTCAGGACCCTGGGAATGTCCCCTAACTCTCAGTGGCATAGGCAAGTCTCTAAAAATGGCAATTTTAGACATATTTGGAAAAAAATTTCCAGAATTAGAATTTTCCAGACCAACCTAATCTACCCTCCCTCCTCCAAAAAAAGAAAGAAACATCAGGGAAATAGATGATGATGATGATGATGATGATGATGATGATGATTGTCATTCATTTTTGAAGAAGATCATGACATCATGGAGGTGATGCCATGATAAGCAAGTGAACTGGATTTGAGTGGGGGGTGCTGTGCTAAGTCACCAGCCTCACATTCTCCCCCACAGCCATCTAGGTTCAGTGACTAGATATGTATCAGGATGACTGGAGATAGCCCTGAATACAAGGCAATCAGGGTTAAATGACTTGTCCCAGGTCTCATAGCAGGGAAATAAATCAAAGAGAATAGAGAATTGAATTAAATTATACCCAAAAAAGAGATAAACACAAAAGAAATAAGCCATGAGATTATTTCATGCATTGATACACCAATGAACAAGTGAATATCTATAATAGAATTTATATAACTACCCAAATTTAAAAAAGGAAAAAGAACCCAAAAGATCATTCTCAGATGATTCTTTCTATTACTCAATCATCATCTTTTTAAAAAGCATATGGACTACTTATATTTCAATTATAAATTATACTAGATATCAACAAAACAAATAAATACCAAAAGCTCAAAAGCTCTTTGCATAAAGAAGATACCCAATTTTTTTCTAGTAGCCAAATATGTCTGATTCCTAAACCCAGAAACTATAGACAATAAAAACAAACAATTCTATTTCACTATAATCATACTAAATAAGATACTGACAATCACTATCAATATATCAAATAAATTTTAATTTTGATGATGTGCCTGTAGCATGACAGAATGTAAAAAAATGGTTTAAATGAACATGATAAATATCAAGATTTCATATCAATATGAAAATGTCAAAAGGTCCTTGGTATAAGATTCACTATGTAAAAAACAAACAAAAAAAAAAAACATCAAGCAATAGGAAAGGAAGGTTATATTTTTCCCCAAATCCCGATAACAAGTATATTATGCAACCAAGAGTTAACACAAGGTATAACAAAGAAATATTTTAGATTTTCCCACTCAGTTCACTCTCACTATTATGATTCAAAATACTTTTAGAAATGCTATTTAAAGTAATCAGGCAAAAAATAAATAAATTAGATGAGGAAGGTGAGTCTGAGAGAGGTTAAATGACTGGTTCAGGGTCACATAACTAGTGATCAATTGAGAAAGAATTTGAACTGATATCTTCTTTACTGAGTCAAATTCTTTGGGAGGAAGTAGGTGGTGAAGAATGTGGTCTCAGACAGATAGGCTCAAAGTCAGGATGCTTTCTGACTCTATGACTTTGCACAAGTCACTTCACCTCTGTTTGTCTCTATTGCCTCATCTGTAAAAAAGGTAATAATAATAATAATAATAACAATAATAATGGCTGTGAGGATCAAATAAGAAGGTATTTATAAAGTAGTTTGGAAGTCTTAAAATGCTCTAGAGATGCTATTAATGTGGGGTCCTTCCGTCTTTATTGTTTCTAATTTTTGAGAAAATATTTGATTAAGAAAGATGGGAATGAGGAAGACCCAGGTTTAAATCTTGCCGCAGACACTAGCTTAGCAACCTTGGACAAGTCATTTAACCTTCCTGTGCCCATGCCTCAGTTTCCTCATTTGTAAAATGGGGGTGATAACAATAGTATTACCTCCCAGAGCTATCATAAGGATCCAATGAGATAATATGTGTAAAGTGCTATAGGAAGATTAGCAAGTAATAATATCAACAGCTCCACCTCCAGATGCAGTTTCAGAAGTAATGGCTGTTGCCACATGCCATTTGCTGAAAGCAAATAAACATCTCATCAGATTTGAAGCTCACCACAACAAGGTAGCAGAGGTACTCTTATTCCCACTCTACAGATAAACAAGTGAAGTGACTTGCTGAATTCACTATTACACATCCAAGTAAGAGAAACAGGCACTTGCTAACTCGGCAATTCTGACCAAACGACCATACATGATTTGGCTAGGACATTTTCCTCCCAGGACAAATGTACCACTGGGAGTGTACATACAGTCCAAATCAGAGGCGATCCTTGACTACAGGTCGCTGCACCTTTTTTCCTCAAGATCAAGGGATAGACTTTGAAAATAGATTAGGTAGGCATTCAAGTTGATTCTAGACACTTAAACTGGGGAATATTCGAAAATTTTATCAGCTTCCAAAGGACCAATGCTGCAAGCAAAGAAGAATAAAGGAAATAAGAACAAAGGCTTCTGAGATCTTCGATTAATAAAGCAAAGTGGCTTTCTAAGCATATGTCCTACTAACTCACTTATAATTTAAGTTATCTGAGGGCAGGTACCTTATACCTCCCTGAGCCCCAAAGCACAAAAGGTGGTGTGGTGGATAGACTTCCTGGAGTGAGGAAGACTTGGGTAGAAGTCCTGCCTCTGATACCCACTCTGGGACTGGACAAATGCCTTAACCCCTCTAAGGTGGGTGGATTCGATGGTCACCAAAGCTATGATTCTATGATTCCAATCCAGAGAAGTCACTCAAGAAAAATAATGGACTAGCCTTTAAAGGACTGATAAGCAATTTACATATTATATGCCAATATTTGTATAAACATATGTATTCTCCCTTAATTCTCACAATAATCAATGTATGGTGATTATTGTTCCACTCAATGGAGATATATTATTATTCCTATTATACAGATGAGAAAACTGAGTCTGAAAGAGATTAAATGACTTGTACAAGGTCACAAGTCTTACTACTACTATTAGCAGTTCAGTGGATGGAATATTAGACTTTGAGTCAGGAAAATTTAAGTTCAAGTACCGCTACAAACACTTAGTAGTTTACTAGCTGGCTGATTCTCTTTCATTCTCAATTTCCTCCTCTGTAAAATGAAGGTAATTGCAGTTCCTACCTCATCGAGTTGCTAGAAATATCAAATGAAATGAAATAAAATAGGCAAAGTGCTTTCATATGTTAAATCACTATATAAATGCTAGACATTACCGTTACTTAATCACAATGAAAATTTATTTGATATATTGCAATATTCTGCTTACAAGTATCTAATCTTCATTAATGATATTGACCTAAAACTTTCTTTTTCTTTTCTACATTTTCCAAGGTTGGGGATCATAGCTCTTCACGTGTAATTCATTTATATCACCCCCTTCCAAAAAAAATTTAATCAGTAGCATGAACCAAAGGCCTATTTTGCTCCCATATCCCATGTTTTCTTCCTAAACAAAAGTACTTGCTTTATCACCTGGGGAAAAAATAATAAATCTGATTTCATCTGCTGCCTAGGAATAGAGTGTCCAAATAGCTCAATCTATTTTAGAAAATGATAGTTTCATCACTGGCAGAAGGGAGAATCAGCTGTTGATGGCTGCGCACTCAGGTTGCACTTGACCAAAAAAGGTGCCATGGAAAGTATGTACGGGTAAAAGGAGGAAGGAGGGAAAAAATCAGGCAATGATGATCAATGCTCCAAAGAGGAAGGGAATCCCCTCATCCAAAGGAAGAGGAGTTCAGAATAGACTGTACTTCCCAAAAGAGTTCTTGTGATCTGTTGAAAGACTTTCTGTAGTTCCCTACCCAACCTCCAGCCTTTTTGCTAGCCATCTTTGGGCACAGTAAAAGACTGGTAATGGAGGAATGCTGTCCCAGGAGAGTCCCAAAATCCCTTAGGGCAGACATTTCATTCATTCGATGATTTGTTCATTCATTCATTCATTGAAATGGCATTTTATTTTCTGCATTCCTTGTACAGCACATTATCAGGTACAGGGGAAATCATATTCCTAAATGGGGTATGTCATCTCCCACCTCCATTGGCACAAGTTGGCTCTGATGTCTGAAATGTATTCCCTTCCCTTTTGATTTTTTAAATTCCTAAGTCAATCTCTTCAAGGCTCAGTTCATTGCTTCCTTCTGGGAGAAGTTCTTTCCTGATCCCCACTTGTTCATCTGTTATTGTTCTCTCACTTCTCAATATGAAACTGAAACATGATCCTCCCCCAATTCCTAGTGCTCTCCACAGATGCCTTGTATAGACTGGGGTTAGTATCTCTTGCTTGATTTTGTCTTTGTATCTGTTGCTTATAGTATGGTACCTGGAAAGTAGGTACTAGGGGGGGAAAAACCCTCTTCTCCAGATGGATTGGATAGAGGAAAAACTTTTTCTAAAGGCCTCTTTAGAAGGCAATTTGACTTACAAAGAGGTTTTAAATCTTTAGTACATAGTGGGAAATCTCTCCAAGTTTCAAACTGAAGGGCATAGAATTCTATTATCCTTTTACTGGTCCCAGAATACCAAACAAATCCTGTCAATATTTTGATGCAAAGCAAACATACCACTCTGTCAAATAAAATAAACACTATTCAACAAATGTCTCTTCTGGTATCCAAGCCAATAGCATGGGCAAGGTTAGAGACAAAGGGGAGAACTGATGTTTGAGGGGAAGAAGTATCCCTAGAAAGGAGAGATCTTGTTAGGGGTGGAGCATTGCCCCTAGCAATAGTGATTCTTGTTGGCCTTGGGCAGACTTGGCTAACCAATGCAGCACACTCCAGGATCAGGAATGAAAACCCAAGACAGAGGTATTCATGTTCAATAGAAGATGGACTGCTAAAGATAAAAAATAAAATTTTCCTTGCATTCTTAAGAAACCCACTAAGGAATAAAAAAGAGAAAAGAATTGAGAGGGTGAGGAGAAGAAGAAAGAGAGCAAGGATGGGAAGGAATTTCAGATCAGAATTATTACAGGTTATTTTTTTAAAAGGCATCTCCTACCTTCACAGCCATCATACCCCTTCCTTCTGAGTTACTGCCAATTATCTCCAACCATGCTGGCTAAGCTTTCCAAAGCATCATCATCTCAGCTAAACTGAAGGGAAAGAAATCCATCTTGTCTTTTTGCTTCCTTGGTCAGATTTTATATAGGCTTGCAAGCTGTCCTCCTAAGGAATCATTCATTGGTAGAGATGCCAGGAAATATTTGAATTCCTTGAATTAATTTCCTATTCTTACTTTCATTCCTTTGGGTCATTGGGCTATTAAAATTTGTGCCTTTTGAAATAAAAAACAATTCCTTATGCAATCATCCCTGGGTCACAAAGGTATAAAAATATGGTACCTAAAACTTATTTATAAACAAAAGGTCCATTCCATATTATATAAAATTTTAAAATTGCACAAAAAAAAAAGACAAAACGTTAGGTTAGAGATAAGTGTGTCTTCCATAGGAATGTGAGCTTTTAAGAGACAAAATATGGCAAGAACAAGGGAGCTGACCCATCATTGGATAAACTCATAAATATTGATGAATATGTGTTAAAATAAGCCCCAAAGTCCTCATTAATTTATTTCAGGGATAACCAAGCTATTCATAATTACTTAAAGCACAAAATTAGCCTTTAAAACATAAAGAATGAAAAGGAGTAAATGAAAATCTATCTATAAATCACTTTGTAAATCTTAAAGGTTCATAAAAGTGTGGATCATTATGTTTTTATTGGAGTTTCAGCCCAGTGGGGAGTTTTGGGTAAAGAGTAACCTTCTATAAACACAGCTCTGCAGCTCTACAATTCAGACATGAAGTTTTCAACAGTCGGGGTCCAGTAGCTTTAAAAAAAAAACTATTTCAGTAACTGTATTTAACATAAATAATTATTCTATGTATTTCCTTCTATGCATTTACAAATATGAATCTGAGAAGAAATCCATAGGTTTCCTCAGATGATTGTCAGATGGGTCCATGACCATAGGAAGGTTATGAACCTGTGACATAATCTTTTAGACTGTTCTAGGACACTAATTGGGAAATGATGGGACTTTTCCAGGGAGACAGTCAGTATGTATCAGAGGCAAGAATGGATTCCAGGCTTATATAATATGCCAGATTTCAATCTTCTCTACACTCCCCAATTAAAACAAAAATTCATTGAGGAGATTTTTGTTTTGGTTTGATTTGGTTTGTTTTGGGGTTTTTTTTAGCTTTTTTCTTGTATCCCCAAAATAGGTTAACCCAGAGTCTGGCATAGAAAGCTCCTAATAAATGCTTCCAGACTGATTGCTTCTAAAGCTATTATCAGTAGTATCCTTTTTTATTACACTTCTCAGTAAAAGAGCCAAAAGAAGTTGATATCAGACAAAGGTCCAAATAAAAATTCCACTTATCCTTTTAAAAATATTCTTGAAAAACGCTAGGATAAAAACCAGAGGGATCCAGAAAAATCCCCTCTTCCCTACAACTCAGCACACCCTTTATGAAGATTTAGTTTCTTCAAAAGAACAGAACCCCAAGAATGGTTCTGTTAAATTTCAGCAAAATGCTCTCCCAGAGCATAATCTGTCCAGGAAAGAGTCCTTCCTCTCTTAGACCGAGAGGTGATATTCACCAACATGCCTTTCACAAAATTGCATTCTCTCTCTCCTCACTTAGGACAAAATTAGACCAAAAAAGGGACCCATAATAAATAATCCCTGGAAATCACCCAATATATAGGCCTTAGGGAGAGACAAAAAGCTGGGTACTTTCCAAGCTTGCTAATTTGAGGTGAGCCTTTGCCAAATAAGGAAGTATTACTGTAGACGTGTCGAAATGTTTGTGTGCCTGTGTGTGCACAAGTGTCCCTGCAGAACCAAAGTGGCCTCAACAAGGACCCCCTCAACCACATTTTCCCCATCCTTTGCCTAAAGCCTCTGGCAAAGGCGAGTCTGCCACTTCCCCATATTTATCACTCATTTTAAACTACGTATAATTAAAAGTTTTAGCTATTCCCAGGTTCTTAAAAAGGGGCTGGCAACCTTTTACCTTGAAAAGGGCCTGAAATGGAATCTTTAATGAGAAGACAGACAGAAAGCAACAATTATGTTGCCCCAGTTCCCTTCATAATTATCTCTGCTGTTAAAATAGTCTTGATTCTAAAGTAATATGAAAATGCTCCTGAGATGGGGGAGAGGTTCTTATGAACCTCACAATTTCTGAGATATGAGTGACTGGTGACTTCCTCAAAGCCAATGGTCCTTGACCTTGTGGATTTTTTTATAGTATGATAATATTTCAACATAATTCATTTCCTTTTTAATCATATACTTTATTTTTGTGCATTTTTAAAGCCTTATGAGAAAGGGGACCATCGGCTTCAGCAGTCTTCTGTCAAAGAGTTCCATGACATAAAAGAAATTTCCAGATCCCACCCCCATCTGCCCTACATCTGTTCAAGAATCCTTTAACTTCTGGCCACCACCTTCTTTTCAATAAAGCTGTAACTGAATCCCCAAAACAGCATGAGCATAGATGCATTCAGATATGTAGATCCATCATACAGGCAAAGTGGAAATGGAAAAGATGGAAGAGATGTGGTCCCTGCCTTCAAGGAGTTTATACAACATGGGAAAGAGTATTTTATGGGTGGTTGTGATCATCAACTCAGTTGAGCTAAGTCAAGAACTTTAGAACCCTTAAAATATTAGATACATGTCAACCAAGATCATCTCCTCCATCTCTAACAAACCTCTCACAGATTGTTCACTTGCCTCCAACATAAATTTTTTAAAAGATTGATTTTTGTCTTCCTAAATATTGAGTGTCAATGTTATTATGCCACTTTAGTGGCATGACTCCAATCTGTTGTATCTAACACAGGGTTATATACACAGAAGTAACTTATTAAGTGTTGGTGATTGATTGAACAACTGACTCCAGGACTGTGATGGTCTGTTAGTATCCATCCTCCATTCCCTACCCTTGCTTTCATCTTCCATATCATTCTACATGGAAGCTGGCCATTGTGAGCAGTCCCATCACTATCCTTAGACAATCCTCTTTCTTTTTAAGGGATTATTTTTGTGTCTTTGAAATTTCATTCTTGAGAATATCTAATACCCACATCATCACCCGCTAGGGCTCACTGGTTATCCTTCTCTCATAATTTTTGGTGCGTGGTTGACCATGTTGAATTTCTCTCTCTTTGTCCAGTTTAATTCTAAGATGTGGTGATCACTTTCTCCCATATTTCCCATAATTTGTCCTTTTCAGTCAAAATTATGTCCAGAATCACAATTTTCCCTTTGCTGCCTCCATTTTGTAAAGAATAAAATTATTGTGGAAGCATTCAAGAATTTATCCACTATTCAGCTTTTAGGAGGAGAGAACTTTGATACATACATCACTCAAGCTCCCCACCACCACTGCTCCAACATTCTTCCTTGCCAAGTGTGTAACCTTTCTTAAAAACCTCTATGTCTTCCCTCTGACCAGGAAGTCTGTAGTGTATTTTCATGATTTTTTGATATTCTTAATATTCCTTTCTGTTGATATTCATCCAAATTTTATTCAAACTTGCTCCCAAGAGTGTATCTTTCTAATGTAGAATGACATTCTACCCTAGGCTTCTTTTATCGATTCTCTTCCTATTGAATAAAATATTCTAATTAATTCCATAGTGCCAAAATAATTCCCAAACCACTAATTTCAAGGATATCAATGGCCACAGTTGCCTCCTTGCATTTTGTATCCATTAGAACACTCTGTAAATTTGCAAACTAGCCTATAACATACCAGGGAAATTTCAATGTCTACTTCATTGTAGAGATGAGGAAACTAAGGCTTCTAGAGAGGCTGACTGCCCATAGTCACACAGCAAATAACTATCTATCAGAAGCAGATTTTTTTTGGCAAAGCAAATGGGGTTAAGTGGCTTGCCAAGGCCACACAGCTGGGTAATTATTAAGTGGCTGAGGCCGAATTTGAACTCAGGTCCTCCTGACCTCAGGGCCGGTGCTCTATCCACTGCGCCACCTAGTCGCCCCTCAGAAGTAGATTTTAAGCCAGATAGTTGGACTTCAAATTCAATGCCCTCTTTCTACTCCACAATAGTTAGACATTGTGAGGTGGCAGAATCTTCTCTTCATGCATAAGCATCTTGATAAATAATATGGAGTCATATTCTTGACAACAAGCTCCCTAGCCCAAGAAGGACCATCCTGGATCTCCACAGAATTTTACATAAGCCATCCCTGGTATATCATCATCACCATGCATAATAAGCATGTGCCACCAAGGAGAGTTCACTTAGCTCCTATATTTCTCCAGTATGCCAACATGAGAGAGGCTGTTATCTTATAGCGACAAATAGCATAGGAATACAAAAAAATGCATGTATACCTGGAATAGCTAATATGGGAAATCCAACAAGGAAGGCACCAGTAACTGAACTACTCCAAAGGATAAAATTGTACTCTCGACTTCCATCCAAAAACATTCTATTTTCTGACTGAAAAAGGCAACCAATAACTGTGTGACCCTAGACAGTCATCTCAGCTCTATAAAACCCTGGCAACTTATTTAAGATTAAGTTACAAATGTGTTGCTGATCTTCCTCCATGGAGAAAATTGTCATATTGTAGGGATCCCCAATGTGATAAACTCCCAGGTCCAGAAACCTCCCCCCCCACAAAAAAAAGATAGACAGGTAGACAGATAGGCAAATAGAAAACAAAGTGGAGATGAGAAGTCCTTTTAAAGACTTCAGCCTCCCTAAAGTATTCACCTTTGTCAAGATAGTTTTAATAAGGAAACATTCTAAAATTCATCAACGTCAGCCAAGTGTAAATAAAGCTGTCAGTATTTTTCAAGTCTTTAAATCTAGATCCTCCCTTTCTCCATAGCAAAGGGGTGCTTGGAGGATTGCCATGGAAATGTCCCTCAAAAGTTAAAATGCTCATCAAGGCTCCAAAGATCACCTGATAAAACCAGTCCAAGCATCCACATTCACTGCCTCAAAATAAAACACTCAGGTGGTAACCCAGCTTTGGAAATAACACAAACCCCTGATGAAAGAACTGGGACAAAAAGAACCCTAGGACCCCTCCACCCCAGCATCCCACAATTTTTATTTAATTAGATTAGCACCTAGCGCTGGAACACAAATAAGAGTATCAAGGCCACGCCCACACCTTGGAAATGAACCTGCTGCCACAGATTCAATTAATGAGTTGCAATGGATGACGAGCTAATTTTCTCTTCTATTCACAGGATTTCAAGGTGAACAGCTAATCACTTCCACTAAGTTGCTTGTTTAAGATTAATGCTATGCAGCAGGGAGGGTTATAATTTAGTGGCTGCCATCCTTAAAGGGTAAATGGGAGAGTGGGCATGATGGAAGCATGGGCTGTAGGACCACTAGGCAACCCCCCCCCCAACAGACATTCATGACCATGACTCTTCTCAACCTCAGATTTCCTGCTGAAACTCTAGGACAGCTGGCAGTGAAAGATGGTCAGCTCTTTCGGTGTGGATTGTGCCATTTGCATATTCCTAGACAAAGCTGCCAGCCTCTCTTCCCAGTATGTGGCAGCCAGAAGCTTAGCGGCAATGTTTTCATGTCTAGTCCCTTGGATTGGCAGGATGCTGGAGCCCAGGCACTTGGGAATTGTTTTCCTGTATATATAGGAAAACTCCTATGACTCCAAATATCAGTTCTCAGCTATTGCGATTCTCTTTTTCTTTTCCTGATAGATGCAAGGATGGACAGACCCAGAACTGTAAAGAACTTCACAGGTTAATGAAGCTCTTATTTTACAAATGAGGAAATGGAGGCCAAGAGGTGAAATACCTTATCTTGCCTGAAGCCACACAGGTGGTGAGTGATTGACCCCAGATGCTTTGAATCCCAACCCATTTCCCCCCTGTCCATGCCACTTCCTCAATAGGAAAAATCATATTACACACCCTGAAGTCACTATGATCCCCAGAGATCTGAGCTCTCCATTTCCACCCCACACACACACACACACACACAATTCCCTCAGCATGTTAGCTAGTACATGAATGACACTGGGACAAAGTGAGATTCCCTGGAACAAATCTGTCTGTTCCCTTATTTGTCAGAAACCCATCCCACAGCATGTGGGGGCGATGGTTGGGAAATGTCAGAGAAAGTGAAGCATATCTCAGTGGTCCAACAACAGAGCTGAGGTAAATCGCTGATGGCTTCCTTACTGATCGGGGAACAGAACTGGGGTCTGGATGAATATGAGAGGAAGGAGAGGAAGGAAGGGAAGGAGGAAAACTGAGCACCTAGAGGAGTTAGTTGGTCTATCCAAAGTTAACTAGGTACAGCCTAAGTATTAAGGCCAAGCTTGTTAACAACCAATCCTTTTTCCAGTAAGTCATGCAGTCTCAAAAACAAAGCAGAGAGCCCACAGAGAGAATTACATATGGTACAATTCATGGGTTACATGTTCTTATGTGTGTTCTTTGTATGTATGGGTAGATACAACTATACCCATCCATACATACACAATATTTAGATATATGCAATCTCCTGACTTCCTTCAAATCCCAGCTAAAATCCCATTAATCTAGTGCCTTCACTGTGCTTGTCTACTATTCTCCCATACATAGTTTGCCCAGTGCTCTTTGCATTTTATCTCCCAGATTAGATTGTGAACTCCTTGAGAGCAGGGAACTATATTTTGACTTTCTTTGTAGTCCTGATATTTAGCACAACTTAACCTCTTGAATTACAATATTGCATACCACAATTAATGATGTTCAATCAGCAACTTCTTTCATGGTGGAACATAACCACAGGTGTTATAATGTCAGTCGATTAACTCATCATCTTAGCAAGATTTGTTTTGATCCCCCCATCACTGTATTTCCTACATGAGTCATATGTCCAGATGAAAGAGTTCCCACAGATGGAAGAAGCGCAACTCAAGAAAGATGACTGTTTCCCTCAGAAGCGCTGTTGGTTTTCTGCATGGTGGCAATGACCAAATGTCACGAGATAAAGTGGAATGACTACTCACCTTGGCTCTTACTGTCTACAGTGTCTGTTTAATGTGGAAGTATTGGAGGCTGAAGACCTCATTTGAAACCTTAGCTCTTCCACCTAACACTTGTGGATGAGGACAAGTCTCTCACCCCTGAGAATCCACATTTTCATTAATATTCCTTGACTGTAAAGCACTAGACTGCTCTGAATGTGTTTCCTCTTCAGTAAATACCTACACTTCCTATTAATAAAATGTCAGCAAGCGGCAAATGAATATGAAGGATGCAAGTAAATGGAGAAGCTCTAGGTATCAGTTTTGTCTGTCTGCAACAAGGACTTGCTAGGGTAGACTACCTCTTACCAAAGCAGATAGAGTCCAGCTCTGCAACTTAACCTCTTGGGGAGGCATGTGGGACATTATGAGCTTAAGTGACTTTCTCAGTTACACAGTCATTGTGTATTAGGTGCTACTAACTAAGGTCAGCTCTCTGACCACTACATTATACAGCCTTTCACATAGCTTATTTAAATTATTCAATGTCTTGAAGTTAGTTATCAGTCATAGTAGAAATCAAATCTAAAATACTGCTAAATATGTTTTGCCTAAATTTCTCTCCTTGATATATGCAATGATTGATCTCTGGCAGCTAGGTGATTCAGAGGTTAGATTTCTGGATTTGGAGTCAAGAAGACCTAAATTTATACCATATTTCAGACATTAACTAGTTTATTTGTCCCTAGGAAAGTCAATCATGCCCTCAGTCTCAGTTTCCTCATCTGTAAAATCTTAGTAATAATAGCTCCTACATCATAGAGTTTTGAGGATTAAACGAGATGGCATGTGAAGTGTTTTGCAAAACACGTTATATAAATGTTAACTAATATTATTGTTATTATATTATTATTTTCCCACTCCCCAAACCCCAACACCATAACATTTTAAGGACAAAACCAATGCCATTTTGTGCAGCATCCTAAAATTTATTGGCTTTTTTAATTAAGTCATTTTTCAGATAGTCCAAAATGACCTATAATTGATGCTGGGGCTGATTTTGACCTCTTTGTTTTGTTATTTTTAATAAATTTTCAATTAAGCCTTAATAAAATTTCCAATTGACCTCTTAATTTTGACCTCTTCCAAATAAATCTTCCTTATATAAGTGACAAGAAAACAAAGATTTTTTTTCCTCTATCATCCATCAGGGGATCATTCAAAGTCAAGACATCAGGCATCTATAAAACACTTGTTCATAATAAATTTTAAAAGTATTTATTTCTGAGGTTATGAAAAATATCTTCAAAAATCCAGATACTTCCTATAAGATGAGGCTAAGGAATTTCCCAGTGTCCCATGTTTATTATTTAGAATGGAAAATGTCAACAGTATCTCTGTAGTTTAAGGCTTCCTTCACCTGCTTCCCATCTTTGGCCAACTTCATTATTCTTTGTTGCTAGTATAGACTAGAACATATACTCATGCATCACCCCATTAAGAGCTTTCCTTCACACTAGGTCTGATGGCAAGATTCATATGGGATACCAGACTTAGAATTGAAAGGACCTTAAATGGCATTGGGTTCAATACTTCCACATTAAACAGACACTGTAGACAGTAAGAGCCAAATTGTCCAAAGAAGAACTGTGAATTACTTAGCCCTTCTCAGTAATACAATGATTCAAAGCAATTCTAAAGGACGCACAAAAAAAATAGCTCTCCACCTTCAAAGAAAGAATAGAGTCTAAATGCAGATTGAAGCATACTATTTTTCATTTTTATTTTTGAGGGATTTTTTGGCCTGTGTGGTCTTTTCCAACATGACTAATACAGAAATATGTTTTCATGATTGCACGTGCATATCAAATTATTTATTGTCTCAAAGAGGGGAGAAAAGAAGGAAGGAGGGAGTGTAGAACTCAAATTTTTAAAAAAGTGAATTTTGAAAATTGTTTTTATATGTAATTGGGGGAAATAAAATATTGTTAAAGTTTTAAAAATACTGCTTACGTCCTGATTTGTGATTTAATTGATATAAATTCTCAGTTTGAAAATTCTCTCCACTCATACAGATAGCTACATGTCCACATTCAGAACCTAAAAGTGGGGCACTGAATGGTTTAAGGACTTGCCAATGGTCATATAACCAATATTTGTCAGAGGCAGAACTTGTACTCAGGTCTCCCTGACTTTGGGACTGTCCCTTTACCCATTGATCAACTTTAGAGAAGACTTAGGATATCATGACTTTCAGGAACTCCACATAAGGAAAGCCCTTCTACCAATGAAGACTGGCACCTGCTCTGGGTCACTGAGACATTCAGTGACTTACCCTGGGTCACACTACCCCCAAGAGGCACCCTGCCTCCTCTCCTCAACCAGAGCTGAAGAAACTTGGTCCCGGAGCAATGAAGAGACTGGTCCATGGTCATACAAGCAGGATGGAGCTAAGTTGAGATTTGTTATTGATTCATCTGACACAAAACGCAGGCTCTGTTCAAAAGCACCACGTGACTGGAATTTTATTACCTTAAAATCAGTTCCTGATGTTAATGGCCCTTTGCTCTATGTTCCCTTAATAGGGATTTCATTCATTTCTCCTTGGTTGTCTATATATACATACACACACACACACACACACACACACACACACACACACACACAAATATCTGTCCTTAATTCAACTCAAGAACTTTTAGGAAGCTCGGCCTGTATATTCAGAATCGTGTGGCATGCCAGGGAAGAGAAAAGGCTTGGAGCACCTGACCCCAAGAAGAGCATAAGGAGAATAACAGTAAGAGGAGATAATAAATATATATATATATATAATGCCTTAAGGTTTGCCAATTGTTTTTACCTAAGTTATCTCATTTGATCCATACAGGTAGATGTTATTCTCATGGTTACTAGTTTACACATGCAGAAACTAAGGCTGAGGGGATGAAATGATTTGTCCAGGATTACACATCTACTATGTGACTCAGGCAAGGATAGAAGTCAAATCTTGCTGACGCTCTCCACTAAAAAGGTCAAAACTTTTTTATGCCTTAGAGTCATTGTATTCTGAATTGGTTCAGTCAAGACCACACCAGACAGTAAGAGACAAAGACAGAGAGATACAGAGGCAGAAAGAGGGGGTGGAGAGAGAGAGAGACAGGGAGGAAAAAAAGAGACAGAGGAAGGAGGGGGAAGAGTGAGATCTTTTATAGACAGCAGCCTTTTTTAATGTTATTTTATTTTTTCCAACTATATGCAAAGATAGCTTTCAACATTCATCTATTTGAAAGCTTCCAAATTCCACACTTTTCTATCTCCCCCTTCCCCCCCACCCCATGGAAGTGAGTAATTTGATACAGGTTACACATGCACAATCATGTTTAACATATTGCCATATTAGTCATGTTATAAAAAAAGAATCAGAACTAAAGAAGAAAAAATATGAGAAAAAAGGCATATTTATAAAAGTGAAAATAGTGTGCTTTGGTCTATATTCAGACTCCATAGTATTTTTTCCTCTAGATATTGATGACATTTTCCATTATGTATTTTAGAAACGTCCTTGAATGAATTGCTGAGAGGAACTGAGTCCATCACGGCAACCATGTTCCCCTGGTTCTGCTCACTTCACTCAGCATCAGTTCATGCAAGTCTCTCCAGACTTTTCTGAAGTTGGCACACTCATGATTTCTTATGGAACAAAAGTGTTCCATCATATTCAGATACCACAACTTGTTTAGCCATTCCCCATTGGTGGGCATCACCCCAAATTCCAATTCTTGATGAGCTAGTCTCCATGTCACTGAAATAACACTAGACACCCTTCCAGTTTGGGGGGTTAGTCTTGAACTCTTATGACTGGCCTCTAAGAACTCAGCAGGACCTTCAAACTTCAGTAGGCACAGGACAACTTCAGCCAGGGCTTCCCAATCAGATTCTATGGGCTCTTCAAGGAAAGAGACCAAAATGATGTGGGGGGGCGGGTCTATTCCCTTCAAGACACCTCAACCAACCACAATGCAAACTCTGTGAATAAAAATCAGTCCCCAGAGAGCACTTGTCCACCCTTCACTGTCCTCAACAGCACAACATGGGGTGACGATGTATGCTGACATATTTCAAACCATTTGAAGGCAAAAGAAAACATCGTGGAAATTGGAGCACAATCATTTGGTCTGATGACACATCAAAACCATTTGGGGCTCATGTTACTCAAGGAGATCATATTTTATATAAAATGGAAAATTTCGTTTTTCCTGGAGCAGAGGTACTCCATATAACCCTGATTGGTCTTGGCAAGGAGAAGCAAGAGACCACCCCATGCTGCTCAGAGAGTTCAAAAATGGGTCCTTTTCTGGACAACTGATGGACAGATTCCTGTTGCCAACAAAGGCAGAATCAATGCAGAAATATTCTCAAATGAACCAAGTACAAAAACCTCCACAAAAGGCATCAAAAATAAAATATGTAAACCAAAGGGACAACCTTCAAGGGGGAGAGGGGAAGGCAATCTGCTTCTGCTGGCTGACCTCCCATCCCCCTGTAGGGAGGGGATAGGGGGATGGAGAGGCAAATAAAAGGCCACCCAAAATGCAAACTTGGGGCTTTCCAATATATGTCATACCCTTGCCAAAGAATCACATGACAGCCCAAGAATCTGAGCCTTTGAGTTGGCCCAATGGCACTGAATCTGTCTCAGATGCCAATGATAACAGAGGAAAATGGGGAAGGGGTATTGTTCAGCCCTTCCATTTCTGGAAAGCTGCTAAACCACTAGTGCTGGGATTATGATTTCCCCTGGAAATGGTAAAGTTTTTGTTTTGTTTTGTTTTACTAAAATTATATGCTGTGTCTCCCCTCCCAACAGCTTCTGAATGTAGGGAATGTAGGTTATTGCTAAATGAAAAGATCTATGCCAGAAAAGGAAGCCATGATTCTCTTATCTATCTGAGCCCCATCAAAAACTCCAAGATAATGCAGCTTCTTGCCAACAGTTAGAAGATGAAATGATAGCAAGAAGAAGGAGATAGACTGTTGGCCATGAAGTCAGGAAGATCTGTGCAATAATTCTACCTCAGATATTGCCTCAATTTTTTCATTTGTAAAATGAAGAAATCCAGCAAAAAAGGTTTCAAAATTTTGGCCCTATGACTAAAACATGCACCAGAATACAGATTCTTTCTGATTTGGAAAGGGTCTAATACTGTACTATTAGACTTGAATGTGGGTCAGTGGGGGATAGGGCAGACTGAGCAGAGGAATGGAAACTGAAAAAGGATCCTGGACTTAGAAAAGATAAAATCTACCAGGGACAATACATGGACATGCAACTTTCCATTCCATTCCTAGGCAAGACATGTAATCTATTCCATCCTCACTTCTGCCTCTTTAGAAACCCATCTTTCTTTCAATTCCCAGGTTGAAATGGCAAGAATTATTGAGTGGTATGGAGATGTGGTACATCATGATAGAAAAGGCCCTGGGTCTGGAGTTGCAATGGCAAAGTCCATTTGTCCAAGTCTGAGAGATAGCTCCAAAGTCAGTGTTGTCTCTTTATATTGGGATCCCTACAAGTCTTCCTTGCCTCTAGGTTGTGCTTCCTGCATCTACAACTAGTCATCTGGGATCATGGCTTCTATGACTGGCTCCTCCCTTGAACCTTGTCCCCCTTAGCATCTCTACTTCTGTCACTCCCTCCCCCAAATCCTCAATGGTGTTTAGCTTAGAAGCTACATCCAATCATTGCATATGTCCCCATCATACTTACAATGGCTATGCCTTGCGGGGGGGGGCACTCCTAAATAGGATGAAGACACAATTATTGAAGATATGGTGAAGGTGACTGATGCTTTGGTCTAGATTGCTAAGATCCTCTAAAATTCAGAGTCTATGTGCACTGAATCAAGGGAAGCAAGATGAACTTGCTAGACAGAGGACAAGTAATTCAAGAATCAATCCATCAATATTATGGATTCAATTCCTTCATTCTGTTTGGCACTTAAGGACATAAGTGAAGCAACAATGACAGACTTTGTCCTCAAGGAGCCTATATTCTCATTTATCTTAAGAGAGATAAAATAGAGCAGGTAGGTGATGTAGTGGATAGAGCACCAGTCCTGGATTCAGGCAGACCTGAGTTCAAATCCAACCTCAGACATGTAATACTTAGTTGTGTGACCTTGGACGAGTCACTTAATCCCATTGCCTTGCAAAAACCAGAGAGGGCAAGAGGAAGAGAGGAGACTGATGTCAGTCCCTAGCAAATTTATAGAAAATAAGTGTGGGATAGTTTGGGGGAGGTGTATGTTGACTCCTGGGTGATAAAGATCAAGAAGGGCATCAAGTAGAAGGCACCATTTGAACCCCAGAACTTGAAAGAAAGCTGGGTCTCTAAGAGGCAGCAGAAAAGAGGAGGGAATCTAGCCTTGCTGAGGAATGATGAGTCATATATTATAAGTCTCGGAATGGAAAAGGGCATTATTGATCACTGAGCTCACTCCCGCTCCTGTTATAAGGAAATCTTGGTCCAGAAACAAGACGGGATTGGCCTGTCTCACAGCAAAGGAAAAACAAAAATCAGGAGTCTGAGCTCCCTCTTGGAACACATCACCTCTTAGCGGGCAGGAAGGAGAACCACAAGGGCTAATTTGGGGCTTTGAGGGAAGCGTGAAGTTGAGGGAGGCCTAGGCTGAGGTATTTGGCTTTGACAGGCTACACAGGAGGTTTCCAGGGAGACGAATTACATGATAACTTGCTAGGACTTTGGAAGCTTTCAAAAGTTCCATGTGACAGACGTTAATCCTTGCTTCAGTTTTCATTACTGCACCACTGATTTCTCACTAAATTTACCTATTCTAGTTCACATTTATATGCTAATACATCATATCTTCCTAGACTTAATTATGTCAGGTAAAGGTACCTTCAAATCTTCCTGTATTAGTCAGAGCCCAGATTGTCCCTAGCTTTGTAATGCTAGTGTTCCCAGAATTTCAGTACTATGGCATTCTTACTTATTCCCCTGCTTTAAATGGAGGACACCCTGGGCCATATCCAGACACTTTAAGATACCTGGATGGAAGGGATCTGGGGTGGCAGAGACCAGGAAAGGTTTAAAGTAGAAGGTGCCATTTGAACCTGAAACTTGAATGAAAGATGGGTTTCTAAGAGGCAGAAGTGAGGAGGGAATGGATTACATAGCTTGCCTAGGAATGACGAGTCTAACATCTAAATGATGTTAGAATTAAAAGTGTTTAGACCACTGAAAGTCCAATTTAGGCTTTGCTGTCTAGCTGATTTTCCAGAGGATGAAAAGAGGATTTCTTTGGACATCATTAGGCAGCACAAGGTCAGACAACAAGGAAAAAAGACAATTATGAAACTGTGGTTGCTGTCCCATCCACGAGACAGTGGCCACCAGTCGGCAGGCAGGTAAGCTGTCAAGACCTCCAGTCATGGTCTTGCCAGAGATGGAATCCAAATTAGACAAGGAAGTGGGTGTTCAGGAAATGTGCTAAGGAAGGTACAAATCAGGAGCATCTCCACATCACAGCTGGTGTCTTTTGTAAGGAAACCACTCCAAGAAATAGAATAATCCTACAATACCAGGAAGAGAGAATAGAGAAATTGCAACAAAGAATGGTTTGTTGACTTAAGGGTGCTGAGGATCATCAGGATTAAGCGAGAAGATTTTCAAGTGCTTACAGAGACTGGCACTAGGAGGTGATCAAAGAATGCTTATTTCCCTTTTCTTCCCTGCTTCCCAAGTGTGCCTTGTCCACCCTAGACTAACTCCATTAATGACCATCAGCTGACTTTACTCTTTCTTTGACATAGGGTCTTTCTGCTCATGAACCACCTTTGTTAGGATTCTCGCATTTCCTTCTGGTCAGAGGCTGCCTGGTGATCTGACTGGGGCTGTTTTGTAACCTGGAAGAACCAGGAGCTTTCCAGAGCAACAAACTTTGGAATACAGGCGGACTGCACTGAAGAGGAGGCTGGAGAGCCAGAGGAGTTCCTGACCTGAGCTCTAGGATCTTTTTCTAAAAATTACCTAATGACTGGATTTCGATATAATTATTTGATAATCCTTTATGATCCTTAATGATATGTTTAAAAACCTGATTCTGAGAAGGGGTTCACAGGTCTCAGAAGGTGGTTCTCAAATGGGGTCTAGGACAGAAAAAAGGAAAGAACTCTTAGTCTAGACAATGACAGAAATGTCCCATGGCCCCGTTCTCCAGTCCAGTTATGTAGAATAAAACAGACAATCATACTTGGCTTCTGACCTGCAGGGTTGTTCCAGGTGTTGACAGGTGACCTAAAACCCATTTGTAATTTGCTATGGAAGACGCCCAATGTTATCTGTCAGCTTCCAGTATAGAAATATGGAAAGTAGGGATGAAACCTAGAATTGGTGAAAGAGGCCAAGATCCTGGTGTATGTGTCCATGAAACTATCAGATATTTTCTCCTGACAGGTACTAGGTACTAGGGTGGCTACATCTTAACTCACAAAGTATAAAGTACTGTGTCTGGTAAGTATTTAAAAGCTGTTTATTCATTGGCTGATTAACTGCTGTTCCCAAACGAAAAACTCTGGCTAAGATGAAGGAAATGCCAGTAGAATGTCTCCTGGAGAAAGAGGTTGATGGTTTCAAAGTCATGGGTAAGGGAGGAAATTGATAAGAGAGAAAACAGGCCATTTTGCTTCAAGGGTACCCATCACCGCCATGATGGAATCTTGATCCTAGATAGGGACTT
The DNA here is from genome assembly GCF_037893015.1 of Macrotis lagotis. Lineage (NCBI taxonomy): Eukaryota > Metazoa > Chordata > Mammalia > Peramelemorphia > Peramelidae > Macrotis > Macrotis lagotis. The sequence goes on from NC_133665.1 coordinate 186,871,578, forward strand.
CCATAATCCTCAAGTCCAGGAACTTTCTCACCATGTTGTGATGATCGCTGGAGACAGCTGAAAGAGTTTCAAGGGCTTGTCACCTCCAACTTTGGTTCAGTGGCAAACATCAAAGGTTCATACATACTGACCAATGTCATGATGAACAACAGAAAATCTGTCAAAGTCCCGAGTGACCTGGGCCACATCCAGGATCAATAATAGTAGTAATAATAAGTATTTATATAATGTCTAAACATTTTTAAATGTTTTACATACATTACCTTATTTGGACCTCACTACAACCCTGTAAATTAGGTGCTATTGTGATCATCCTCATTTTCTAGAAGAGAAAGGATAAGTGACTTACTTAGAGTCACACAACTAATAAACATCTAAGGTGGGATCTGTATTCCAGGCCTTCCTGATTCCAAATTCAACATTCTATCAGTCTCATGAACTTGCTGCCCTCCCCACCCGACCCCCAAATGCGGGCCACTTGGAACCCAATCAAGACACCACTGGAGGCGCCCTTCCCCCTCGCCGTCCTTCATCCTTTCCTTCCAGACCCACACTGATCAGAATCCATCCAAGTGGCTTGACTGCCCACAGGACCAAGACATAGGAGTAACCATGTTTTCTTCTGATGAGATGAAGCACTTGGGCTACGTCCTCAGCCCTCTTGGTCTTACTGTCTGGTCATCCACTATACTGTTCAGATCCTTGGTATTAATGCCACATCCCATGACCGCACATCTGGACCTCTCCACTCCCCCTACAACTCCCATTGTTTTTGTTTTTTCTCACCAATCAGAGTACGCATCTGGTGAGAATATATACGGTCTCCAATTTAAAAGTTGTTTTCCAGGGCTTTCCCTCATGCTTTTCCATTGATTTATTGTTTTCTCTTACTCATCATAGTAGATGCTTAGTACTCCTGTCTGGGGTCTCAATGGGGACCCTCACAGTCGAGAGTGGAAATTCAGAGATCAGTAAAGAGAATGGAAGATCCCCGAGGGCAGGAATCATTCCATTCTTTTCCTCCTACGTCTCCAAAGTCTAGCACAGCATCTGGCATACAACAGACATTAAATGAATAACTCTTGGTGGACTATATGCTCCATTCCCAAATAGAATGGCAGGTGTCTAAGGACAGTCTATCTTTTAGCCCCCACACCCAGCAACTTCCCTGCCATACAGTAAGACTTCATAAGTATGGACGGAGGGTCTGACTGGATAGGTACTAGAATGATGAGTGGAGCATCAGGAGCATCTAGGAATCAGCTTCCAGGCTTGAACTGAGCTAGAAGGTATTTTAGGGATTGTTATTTCCCTTGTTCTGGACAGCATGGAATTCTTAGGTAGCTTCATTCTGTATGATATTCTGCACAGATGGCCTGGGCCTTCAGGTTCAGAAGACCCAGCAAACCAGCAAAATCCTGTCTGAGACAATACCCATAAGGAGGGATGTGTCCAAGAGAGAAATCATATTAGAATGACATCAGTAGGTAAATTATGCATAGGAGTTGAGGGGATTTGAGATATCTATCCTACAGCACTTCTCTTGAAATGTATAGCATTTCATGATTGACACTATCTTACAGTTTCCATCACAGAAATCACACCAAACTCCATTTTTCCAGCTCTCAAATCCTGGGTTGGTTCCCAAATAATCCCATGAAAGCACTTCTCTCTCCTAACCCTTTCATTCTGGGTTCTCACTGATTCTATTATTTCTGTTATCTCTAGGGTCCAATTTAAACTTTCCCCAACCATCTCCTTGCTATCTCAGAGTCCTCAATAGAGGATCTGGCCCATGTTTCTCCTTGAAGAAAAGATGGTAATCTCAGTGGGCCACTTGCCCGTTTAAACAAATTATAAGCAACCATAGGAACACATTGAAGTTAAATAGGAAATTGAACGTGATAAAGATCTCCCCAACATCACAGGCCTCTGAGTGGTTATCTCCACTCAAAGGCAATGTTTGATCTGGGCAAGCCAGGCAACATGAATCCCCTCCAAGAGCATCACCCCACCCTCCAGATTCTGGATTTTAGATCTCAAGAGATTAGAGGCTTAATTTTTTTTAGGTTTTTTTTTCAAGGCAAATGGGGTTAAGTGGCTTGCCCAAGGCCACACAGCTAGGTAATTACTAAGTGTCTGAGACCGGATTTGAACCCAAGTACTCCTGACTCCAAGGCCGGTGCATTATCCACTATGCCACCTAGCCGCCCCTAGAGGCTTAATTTTTAAAAATAAAATAAAATTACTGTTCAATGGAATCTCCAAAATACTCTGCTATTGCTATACCTTTCTATGTTTTTAAGAGGAAGAGATCACAGCAAGACAGTGCAAGCAGAGCTCTGGGAGGTCTGTCCTAAGAGTTCATTAAGTGCAGATTTCCTCCCCTGTGCCGATCAGTCACTCTCCTGGATAGCTCTGTTTCATCACCACTATGAAAATCACAAAGCTGAATCAGCCTGGAAGGCCAGACTCTTGTATCGGGCTCAGATCCTGCCTCTGTCACCCAGTGTGCCCTTGAGCAAGTTAGCCCTGCAGTCTCATTATGCTACGGGTCTATCAGCTCTCCCTGGATGCCTGACACCTGCTTATCTCACTAGGCCAGAGAGAAAAAATGACCCACATTCTTGGAGCCACACTGGGACGCCTTTAATCAGGGAAGGCCTCCTGGAGAAGAGCTGGCTCCCCTTACAAAATGGTCCAAGAGACACTGTCTAGTCAGTCCATTGTTCCTTTGAGATGAAGACACCCAGGATTCAGAATCCATCAGCTAAAGACCCAGGTTTGGGCGTGCACACTCAGAGGGACGACGAATAATTGGCACATGGGATGTGTGGACTCGGGCAGATGGAGAAGAACCAAGGAACGAGTGATGGGAGAATTAATTCTCAGCATCTTCCTCGGTCACATCCAGGGACACGGCCGGCCCCTGACTGTTCCCTCTGACAGCATATTCCTCAGCGGCCCTGCTTCTGTTGTCCTCCAGTGACCTGGACTGCTGAGTCAGGACCAAAAAAGCCAGAGGGCATCAGGAACAGTGACACCGAGGACCGAAAATACCCGTTCAGGGTTGATGGGCCATGCAGGGCAAGTAATCCCTCAGGAGAAACCTGAGCAACACTGCCAATCACCTTGAGAACAGGACAAGAGGCCCAGAAACCCTGGTTCCTGGGCCATATCAGAGACACAATTAGTATTCATGAAAGATCTTCCTTACATACCTCCACCCCACCCCACCCCCATGATTTGGGGACTTGAGGGTTTAAAAGCAAAGAATGATTTAGATCAGGATATCTTAGCATTTTGGGATCTTGGCCTCCTTTGACATGACACTCAAAATAATGTGAATTTTTTTGTTTGTTTGTTTTTGGATTTTTGCAAGGCAATGAGGTTAAGTGACTTGCTCAAGATCACACAGCTAAGTAAGTATTAAATGTATGAGGTCACATTGGAACTCAGGTCCTCCTGAATCTAGGGCCCATGCTTTATCCACTGTATCACTTAACAGCCCCTGAAATAATGTTCTTAAATGCAAAAGAAAAGGAATGCATGGAACTACAAAGGAAACAAAATATATTGAAATACAGCTACAATTTTCAAGATTTATGATGCTTGTCCTTCGTTTTCCAAGAAGACCATAACATCAGGGAGGTGATGCCATGACAGGCACATATTGGATTTCAGGGAGGAAGAAGAGGCTTTGCTAAGTCACCAGCCTCACTTTGTGGCTCACTCCAAAGCCATCTGGGTCCAGTGGCCAGATATGAATCAGGATGACTGGAGATGTCTCTGAATGTGAGACAGAGGTAAGTAGCTTGCCCAAGGTCACACAGCTAGTAAGTATCAAGTATCTAAGGCCAGATTCGAACTCTCCCCTCCTGACTCCAAGGCCAGTGATCTATCAGCTGTGTCACATAGCTGATCTAAAAACTGTTAAACAGACATAAAACCTCATGGCCCCCAACTTATTTTAATGACTGAGATTTTAAGACTATATCAGGAAATAACAGACACAGTGAAAAGAGCACTCACTGACTTTAGAGACAGAATACCCCCGGTTTGTTGGGCAAACATCTCCCTGGGCTTTGATTTTTATCACCTATAAAATGGGCAGAGGTGAGGAGGTGGAATCCAATGGACAAGCTCCAGAATCTAGATCTAAGATCTGTGACCTGGGTTCAAATTCTTCCTATTCATATGCCCCAAACCAGTAACCCAGGGGGAGGCTCAGTTTCTTCATCTGCAGATTGGGGGTGATCACAATGACGCCCATTATAAAACAAGATTGTGTGTATACGGTGTTTCACTCATCTTAAAGAACCACATGAATGCTACCAGACTTGTGATAACATAGGTAAAGGGGGAACAAACTCCTTCCCCCAATGCAGGTATGCACCTGCTTTGCAATTTACAGCCTCTCAGAGTGGCCTGGAGCACCAACAAGTTAAATGACTTGCCCAGGGTCCTGTGGTCCCTGTCTTTCAGAGGAAGACTCAAACCCTGGATCTTCCTGATCCTAAGTCCTGCTCTCTATCCACTGCTGCCCCATTGCCTCGTACCAGCAATCACCCACACAATTGTCATCGCTGTGAAGGACAGTAAATCCATAATGTTCACCATGTACCAGGAAGCACTGGCAGGATGGCCAAGCAAAGTCCTTTGGCAGGCAGAAACACTCAATAGCCTAACCCTTGGAGCCTTCGACCCCTCTCACCCTCTTACCCTTGGAGCCAGTCGCTTCTGCTAGGGGAGCCACAATAAAATAACAGGGCTCTTTTCACAGATCTGTGAATTCAGAAGTAAAATGTCTTTTAGAATAGCTAATATTTTTGCAACTATCTTTCCCTGAAGGACTTCAGTTCTTCTAAAGAACAATGGATCTGGACAATATGGGTTGGAATCTGACACTTAGGACCCGAATGACTTTGTCCCTCCCCATCGGTAAAATGAAGAGGGAACTAAGGAGCTTCTAAGGTACCCTTCTGGATCCCACTTTGTCACCAGAGTCCAAAGGGTTAAAAGGGGTCTCTTTTTAGAAATGGGAATTTCACTAAGAGGTCCGAGGATGGCTACCCATCATTCAGGCAAATGGGCGTAGTTTTCTCTGCCCTTTCCTCTTGGCCCCCAGTTGGAAGAACAACAGAAAGAATGGGAAGGACGTAGTCATCGGATCACACAGGGTCCTCCGTGGTTACGTCAGCAGGGGCCTAAGGACTGCAGGAAAGAGGAACTCTGAGACCAGTTACCCTTTGGAAAAAAATGATCTCAGAGCCAAGGTAGCCCTGGAAGGCCTCAGAAGTGGGCCATTTTCCCCCCAATCCACACCAGTGAGTACTGAACAGATAACATGGAGGAGGCCACATCATAAATGGTTGCCCTTGGTACATTCAGAGATTTAGTGTCTCTAGGTGGAGAGAGGGCCAAGTGCAATTCGGCAAGCATCTATTCAGTGTTCATGACAAGCAAGATGACGAGCTGGGTGCCGGAGATTCAAAGACAGAAACTAAGCAGTCCCTGGTCACAAAGGGCTTCCCTTGTTGGGGGAAACAACCTTCACGGAGAGAAGGAAGTTTAGATAGACAAATACATATCCACAGACACAAATCTGTGTAGACTCATCCATAACTGCAAGTCGGCATGCACATACAATACACACGTATAATACACAGAGAGGCACAATCCATGCAACACTTGCACATCTGTACTGCATGACAAGCCAATACACCTAGATACCTGCAGATTGAAATTCCATCCTTGTCTGTGTAGACCATATAAGCATACACTATTTACACAACCGTATAAAATGTGCACGTTCACAAGTATAATGTTTTCAGGATATGTTCAGATCTACACAGACAACAGAGATGCTACACACACACTTGTTTGCATGTTCAATATCTACATACCACACTTACACACAGACTATATAGTTGCATATGTGTCGCTACGAACACACCACACACCTAAATATATACTCACGCCTATGACTTACGTGTGCATGTGTGCCATGCCCACATACATGTCCTAGGTATGCTATGATACTCAAACTACAACGCACACACATTTACACACACAAATATGCCCTGTACAGACACACGGTACAATAGTAACCATCTAGTGTATCTTCTTCACACACACATGTATCATGTGCATGTGCAACACTTATGAAGATAGCCTGTGCACATTTATCCATGCCATACTGAATATATCATCTTGATGCATGTGTCTGATGTGCGCGCATGTATGCACAATGGTTACACACAGGAGCACTTTGTGGGGCTGTGTTTGCACTCACTGGATAATGACATGTATCTATAATATGCACACATCAACATACAATGCTTACATACCTACTATATGAACATGAGGATCACACAAATGCTCTATGTGCTCACACAAATATATGCCTAACATGTATATTACATGGGCACTCTGTGTGAATAAGTAAACACCATACCTACACATGCATGCTATAGACATGCCATAGCTATAGATTTGTACACATAAATGATGCAATATATATGCACATGTCCATTTTTGTCACTCTAATATATGCACATGAAATGATGAAGTGACGAAGTGACTCTGAAGAAGTCATTGGCCACTCTGTGCCTCAGTTTCCTCATTTGTGAAAGGAAGGGGTAGACTTGATGATCCCTCCCAGCTCTAAACCCTAGATTTCATGAGACTTGGGCAAGATGAGAAAAGCCTCCTGCAGGAGAGAACCCCTGAGCCCGGTGTTGTAGATGGGGGATCCCCCCAGTGTGAGGATTGAGAGAGGGGATACAAGAAAGAATGACCGGAATATGGGGTTCATGATTTTTAAAGCCTTTGCCCAATTGTCTTTTTTTAATTATTTCTCCCAAAATGTGTTTAGGTCCTACCCCTGCTCCCCCCCACCCCGCAATGTGACCACTCCAGCCCCTCCAGGCAGGGCAGGGCAGGGCAGCCCAGCACTGGGCTCCCCTCTCTCCAAGTCAGGGCCAGAAGGCAGCGCTGCTTCTTTGCTGTGTCTTACTCTTGCTGCCATCCTGTGATAGAAGTGAGCAAGTGCAGAAGGAGAAGCCCCTGGCAGAGGGGAGGCTCCCTGGGGCCCTTCCCTCTCAGCTCCCTGAAGGGCCAGCTCCGGGCGCTAAGCAGTCGACCCAGGGCTCTGGAGGCTCTCCTCGCTTGGGGCTCCCCTGAGGAGTCTGAGATAGCAGCCAGATGTCTTCCAAGGGGCTCCCAGAAAAGAACAATGGACAGCCAGTTGAGTCCATGAGAACTGGGTGAGGTGGGGCAGAAGGAGGGGAGACAGTCAAGGGTAGACCCATCCATGCCCTTCCCCCCAGGACCAGTCCCAATTCTCCAGACCTGGATATCAAGAATTGGCTCTTAGGAAAGCACCTTTGGGATAGCCCACCATCAGAGAAGAAAAATTGGGTGCCCAGCAAAGAAAGGCTGAAGTAGGGTCTGGGCTCTGGGGACCCCCAGGCTAAGGAAATAGAGAGACTGTGAACTCAGCACTTGCAGAAGAAGGTGCCAGCATTGGGGACGGGAGGGGAGGATGCATGGGACACATCCACTGACAATGACTTTGAGGGTATAGACTCACAGTCCTGAAATGAAGGCCCAGGCTAACCCCAAGATCTCTGGGGAGGCGGGGGGGGGGGGGGGGTTGTACCTTCAGTGAGAAGGTGGCAGGCCTTCCTAGCTGTGGGATTCATGGGAGGAGACAAGAGTGCCCTGACCTGGCCTAGCCCAAGTGGGGGAGGATGAGGTGCACCAGGAAGGGGAATATCCTGAAGTCACAGGCCCCCCAGAGCCGGCTGTCCCCTCCGTGGCCATTTAAGGGACGCAGGCATTCATTTCAATTTAGCAAATGGGGCAAGAGTGCTCACTTTGAACCAGATTTCTCCACCTCCTCCCCAGCCACCTTCTTATGCTAGACCCTCCCCCAATGCTTCCTCCCCCCTTTCCTCTTTTTCGCCTTCCTCCTCCCTTTTTCTTCTTTCTCTTCCTTTCTGCCCTCTCCGCCTTTCCTTCCTTCTCCTCCTCCTATTCCTCTTCCTCCTCCTCAGCTTCCCCCTTCTTCCTTCTCTTTTTCCTTCTTATTCCTTTGTTCTTCCTCCTCTTGCTCCTCCCTCCTCCTCTTCCACTCCCACCTTCCTCCTCTTCCTCTAATGTTCCCTCCTCTCTCCCTCCTCCTCTTCTTCCTTTCCAAGCCCCCTCCTTCCCCCCTCATTCTCCCCTTCTCCTCCTCCTCCTCCTCTTTTTCTTCCCCTACATTCCAGGCTCACTTGAAACCAGTTCAACCCCTAATGACCAGGCCTTGTCCACCTCCTCCTGGCCCACCACCCGCTCACTTCCCTTTTCTAGCTACCTGAGAAGAGTCTCCTGGAACCCCACTAAGAGCCATTTTGGAAGCTGGCCCTGTCTCAGCTTCTTCCAGCTCTTCTCACATATAGCAGGTACTTAATAAATGCTTGTGGATTGCTTAATGGATTCTAGCTCCTTCTGGATGTAGAGGCCCTGGTTTGGCTGGATGGTACAGGGGAGAGCATGCTACTTGGAGAATCGACTCCTGTCTCAGGTGTTCACTAGCTATAGCACCCTGGACAAGTCATTTTTATCATCTCTGTGTTTTAATTTCCTCATCTTTAAAATAAAGGGGAGGGGGTGCTTCAAAGGTCTCTTGCAGGTCTGAATCTATCAGCCAAGGATTCTATCATCGTTCCCTACCTGAGTGTGCCTCAGTTGCCCCCCTCTGGAAAATAAGGTGGTTGAAGTACCTAGCCTCTAAATCCATTCTGATTTCTCTGTTCTCTGACATTTATCTATTTTCAAACACGATCAAATCCAAATTCATTTCTTTGTCAGCATTAATTTCTGAGACTTTCATGGCCATTAAGAGAACAAGAGCTGGCGGGGAGGAGGGAGGAAGGAGGCCACAAAACTCAGCTCTGAATCCGACAAGCCTCAGGGATCAGGTTTCTTCTCAGGATCTCATTGGAGCTCTTAATGCTCTAGTGGAAGTCCAACTGTGTGCTCTCCTTCTGGGCCCTGGGGAGGGGGCGGAAGGGCTGGGGGCTTCACTGGAGGCTGGGGAGCCCTCTCTGCTGGGGGACCCATCGTGCTGGAGCTCAGAAAGCAGTGGGAGGGAATCCTTTGGCAGCCGCCTCACCCAACCCCTCCTTTTCAGAATACCTACGCAGAGGAAAATGGGGCCCAGGTTTTAATGTCTCTTCCCAAAGGCCTCCCACAGAGCTAGCAACATGATCCTCAATTCATCTACCTTAAAAGGAGAAAAAAGCAAGTTAACCCCGCGAGGGCATCAACCTTGAGCTGAAGCTTTAGTTCACTAAGACAGAATAGATTTACATAATGGAAGTGAGCACAATAGGGAGAAGACACCAGGCAAAAATCTCCTACTGTTGGTTGGGGGAAAGCTCACTTCTTTCTTGGGGGCTGAAGACTAGGCTAAGACCCAGAGGCTCACGGATCAAGAGGGGAGGTCATGGGTATAATAGCCCGCTCTACTTTTGTCAACTTCAAAATATTTTCAGATGAAATTTAAATAAACATCACCAATTTGAAAACCATCCCAATATCCTAAAACACAGAACAGGGCCCAAGTGGGAAAAGAAAAAACAACCAGCTTTGAAAGCTGTGGGATACTGCCCATGGGCTGGGTGTTCTCCTCCATCAAGGCAGATGGCAGTCCAGCTATCAGTCAGATGCCCAGCAATATTCATTTGTTTACTATACTGAACACGCAGAGATAACTATGAGCCAATCCCTCCCCTCAAGGAGCTTAAATCCAACTGGGGCTGGTACTCACAAATTAATCTTTCAATAAGCAAGGACTTTATTAAGGGACTGTTCTGTGTTTGGGCTATGGTCAGTATGATATGCTATGATAAAGGGCTAGCCCTTTGACTAGAAGAACAAATGTGAAAGCCAGTGACAAATATTAAGCAATTTATACCAGATCCAGAATTCGGGAAAGGACGAGATGGATTCTGCCCCCAAGGAGCTCACAATCTACCTGTCTATTTTCTGAGGAAAGAAAAGAGGCATCGAAATCAGTATCCAAAAAACCATCATGGTGGGGCGGCTAGGTGGCGCAGTGGATAGAGCACTGGCCCTGGAGTCAGGAGTACGTGAGTTCAAATCTGGCCTCAGACACTTAAGGATTAACTAGCTGTGTGGCCTTGGGCCGTCATGGCTATGACCTAGTCAGAGGACAGCCTCTCATAGTGAACGGAACTTCAGCCAGGAAGTCTTTCCTCTGCCTCATACTGACTATGTGACTCTGAGAGGTTGCCACAGTCATTTTTAATCACTTATGACTTTCCATGGCCTTACATGGACATCTTTTGATAGAGATACTAAAGTGGTTTGCCATTTCCTTCTCCAGCTCATTTTATAAATGAGGGAACTGAGGCAAACAAGGTTACATGACTTGCCCAGGGTCACACAGTTAGGAAGTGCCTGAATCTGGATTTGAACCCAGATCCTCTAGACGAGTCTGTCACCAAGCCGTCCTGAGAGCTCCAAGCAAATAATTTTATTTCTCAGGGTTCTTAGACAAATATTTCAGACTCTAAATTGCAGAGAAATGCTAATTTGCCTTGGTAAAGGTTTTTGCTCACCTGGAAGTAGTTCACGCACATGAAATCGCAGGTCTTATTCCCTCTTCCTGTTCCTATGACTTACTAGATAAATTCTCAGGGGATAATTGAGGCACAAGTGTTTAGGTGACTTGTTCGTGGTCCTATAGATCAAAAGGATTTGGGAGGGAAAGGGAGAAGCCCAGCCCTCTACTGCCCTTTCCTATCTCTGAACTGAATCTTGTCCACGGCCAGATTCCACATTCCCATAATACCTGGAAGCTTCCTCACAATTGGCATGTTATTTTCTTCCCACTAGGACACAGAAACCCAAATATCATCAAGGACCAAAGAGAGCTCTCCTGTATCTCCGTCTTTCCCATAGGCAAGCAGAGTTGGCACTCGGACCCTGCGGCTGGCCCCTGGCTGCCTGCCCGGCAGCTGGACTCTCAGAAGGCATGTTTTATCTCTTCCTCCGCTTCTCATACCTTCTGGAGACATTTTTAAATGGCCGAGCAGCAAGGTTCCCTAAAAGGAGAAGTACAATTCTTCACTGGGTCTGAATCCATGTTTCTCAAGCTAGCGTTAAATTTGCTTCTATTTAGCATTCAGGCTTCAGGAGGCAAAGTCTAAGCTTCCAGCATGCGTTCATTATGAAAATACAATGCTTCACCCTTCTGACACATGCACCACACACACACATATCTGGAAATATTGCCATTTATTCTAGGGTTTTAATGCTCGTCCGTCTAACTGCCATCTTCCCTCATTTTCATTAGTCACTGTTGAATTCTGCAATTACTGTGACCCTTGATTTATAATTGGCTCCTAAAATGATCCCACTCAGGAGGGGAGGAAGAAAGGAGAATATCCTCTCCTACCAGCCAGAAGCCACTTACTTACATCATGGAATATTCTTTTCAAAGCTAGTCGTCTTCTTGGAATGACTCCATGCTAAGACCTGAAGGACTTCCAGGGCCCACACCTCATAGACATCTAAGGTGAAATCCTACTTGAGCAATCGCTGCCCCCACCAGCCCCACAGCCTGTCTATCCATGACATGCCCACAATGAAGCTTGGGCATTTTTTTTTTATAACTTGTGTGAATAAATTAGAGAAGCTAGAAAAATCTTTTGAATCTCTTCTTTAAATGAGCACTCTCTCTCTCTCTCTCTCTCAAACACACAACACACACACACACACACACCCCTAGCCATTACAGACAATAAGCCTGTCAGATTTAACTCATTGCTAAAAGAATCTCAATCGGAAAGAACAAATATTAATAACCCAAGGCAAGGCTCACTTTACTAGGATGTGAAATGGGTGACTTGTCTTTGTGTTATGATTTTATCTGGGGATGCTGGGATGCCCAGAATCCCTCCCCATCCCCAAATTATCTTCCCTACCAATCAGTAACTAACCATAACATTTAGAGTTACTGTATTTGATGGCTGTGTAGCCCAAACCTCTTATTGTACATGTGAGGAAAGAGAAAACCAGAGAAAGGACATGAGATACCCAAGGTGGCCCTTATAGGAGTGGCAAACCCAGACCAGGCTGGAACTCTGGTTCCAGGGGTTATACAGTCTCCACCACTATTCTGCTTTTCTCATAATTATTACCTTGAACCTTGAAAATTTTCTGATCTTTAGGAAGAGTTCCTGTTAATATGAAAAGAGTCACTGTGAAGGGGACCCCGGATGTCCCTGGTCCCTCAGGGAGTGACGAACAGATTTCACAGCTTTTCGCTAAATCAGTGAGAGGAAAATGAACTTTTGCATCTAGCTCCGCCTCCTCCCATGTGTGTCATTCTTTCTCTCCTTTGTCTTTCTCTGTAAGATACCCTAGTTCCCTTCAAGACAGTTCAAACATCACCTACTGAAGACCTTTTCTGCTACCTCCAGATATTAGTAATCCTCTCCCACATTAAAATTACTTTTATTTTTCCTTATTTGCATAAATGTTCTTTTTCCCCCAGTAGAATAGAAACTCTACATGGCAAGGACTTTTCACTTTAGTCTTTGTACCTCGGCAGTAGCTGCTTATTAGATGAATTAAAGAGAATTGGGAACAAGAGAGCCAGAAAAGATAGGAAGACAGGAAAATGGGAGTGGGAAGACACAAATGATCAACTTCAATTTGTCCAGAGTTGGCTGTGATCCTTGGAATGTGTGCTGACTGCTGACCTTTCACCTTTATTGGACCCGTCTCCAATCTCAAGAAACCAAATATTTGTTATTCAATGAGGCAAAGCTGCTTGCAGTATATGAATAACCACCATCACTTAAATTTAGCCAAGTCATTCAGGGTATAAGGATCAGTTACATTTGAACAGGAATTAAGCTTTGGCTCTGATGACTTTAGGGGAATCAAAGGCTGGGGAGAGAGAGAGATGGAAGGAAGTTTCAGTCTACATCCTCAGCAAAATAATGTAGAACGTGGAGGACAAGCTATGGGCCTTGTCAGCCCACTTCACATTTCCCCTGGGAGTTTTTTTTTTTGTTTGTTTCATTCACCACTGAAACCCACCAGGAGGAGATGAGAAACACTCTGGTAGTTTGGGCAGAATATTGGGGTTTTCCCAATTTCCAGAAACTGAGAGTCTGGATGGGTTCTGGGACCACTGAGTATCATCACAAATTTGGTCTTGGCTTTTCAAGAGGACCATATTAATCAAGGACATCTCCATGGTGCTTTATATACATTATTTCCTTTGGTCTTCCCATCTACCTTGTGAAATAAGCTATTGTTACTCCCATTTTGTAGATAGGGAAACAGCTTGAAGGGAGTAAATTGGTTTACCAAGATCATATAACTACTAAGTTGTCAGAGGCCAGAACAGAACCCACGGCTTTCTAACTCCAAGACTAGAACTCTCTCCTCTTGCTAATCAATAATATATGGGATTCTGAGGCAGGGCAGGTCTTAGGGATGACTTTGATATAGCTCCACGGAAATAGAAAACTGGCTTTTCCCTGCCAAATATCTCCCATGTCCCACACTCATCACCTGATCAAATGAAAAGTGCAGAAGAACTGAAAGTCTTCCCTCTTCAGACTTCAGATCATAGATCAATAGCATGACCATCAGTAGCTAAGAAAGTCTGATTCAAATGAATCAACAAAATAATAAGAAAAATAATTTACCTCTAGAAAGTCTTTGGGAGTTTTCAAGGAACTAACCATGTAAAACCTCGTTTTTATCCTCACAAAAGCTCTGAGAGATAGAAGGTATTATTATCCTCACTTTACGATGAAGAAACTGAGATGGAAAGATGTTCTGTGACTTACCTACCCAGGTTCAACATAGCTAAGTATCTGGGGCAGAATTTGAATTCAGGTCTTCCTAATACTGTTTCAGCAATTTAGGTATTTTCTACCTTGTTGCCTTCATATCCTCATATCTGTTCTAAATGTCCTTCCTGTGCTAAGGCTAAAAATAAAACTTTTAACTACTTAAGATAGACAGACAGACAGACAGACAGACAACAGAGTATACAGATGGGATAGATAGATAACATAGAATAGATAGAATGGAAAGAAAAATTATGTACATAAACTAGATTAAAATATGATTTATATTTATATAAATATATAAAATAGATTCCTCAGGACAATTTATAGAAAATAGGAAAGGTAGATTACATGGATAAAATAGATTACATAGGATAGATGATTGTGAAGATTAGACAATGATAGAGCATGAGATGAATAAAGGTTTTCACAGAAAATTTATAAATATGAAACCTTTATATTAGCTATTTTCTCCTGCTTTCCCCCAAATCTCCATATATATTTATACATATATTTATATATTATGTATTATTACTATATATTACATATATTATACATATATTGTTGCTACATATTACATATATTATACACATTGTATATTATTACTACATATTATATATATTATGCATATTATATATTATTACTGCATATTGCATATATTATACATATATATTATTACATGTGACATATATTATACATATTATATATGCTTACTGCATATTACATATATTACACATATTATATATTATTACTGCACATTACATATATTATACATATATTTATATATAATTGCCCCTGCTTCTCAAGAACAGATGCTATTTCATTTTTGGTGTGGTATCGTCAATAGCTAGCATGGGTAGAGGTTTAAAGCATTTATGGAAGATTGATTGATAGGCATATTTCAGCAGAAATTCGTAGGTAAAGTTATACTGAAAAGTGGGAAGTCCTGGACTGTTCAACAGTATCCTCTATGAAGATGTTAGGAAGAGCAGACAACTATCTTTAAGACAGAAGAGATTTCATTTTTTCCCCAAAATCTAAGTAGAGCTTCTCATAGATGACATGCTAAGAAAATAGCGTTCAGTGTGCAAGTGACTCAAAAACATTAGGACATGGGATGTGTCTGTCTAGTTAAATTTGTTTCTCAGAGTAGAGTAGGTTCAGTGCTTTCGATCTGCCTACTTAGAGGCAGTGCACAAAACCTTGGGTCTGAGTTCAAATCCAGTTGGAGACACTGATTGTGTGACTTGGACAAGTCACTTAACCACTTTGCCTTAGTTTCCTCATTGGCAAGATCAGCTGGAAATGGAAATGGAAAAGTAGCCCAGGATATTCACCAAGAACACTCCACAAAGGGAACATGAAGACCTGGACATGACTGAAAAGCTGAACAATTGTTATTATTACCGTTGCAATTATCATTATTATTATTATCATTATTATTATTATTGTTACTTCAAGGGTCCCTTCCAGCTCTGAATGTGAATTTGCCTGAATAAAGCTAGCACTGCTCTGGTCCTATTTCAAGTTAATGCAGTTCTAAACTATTTCCCTTCCTCTGAAGGGGACCATAGCCCAGGGGCCAGGGAACAGAGATCAGCATTTCTCCCCCAGATGTTCACAAGAAGTTTTGCTGATTGAGAACCAGTTCCCATCAGCCCCAAGAACCAGTTTTATAGGGATGAGAGCATTTGGTCCTGGGTGAGCCAAAGGCTAGTCTGCATCCCACATGAGACAGAGGCCACGCCAACTCAAGAGGGGGATTTTCAAATGTTTCAACCACACTTCTGTTTAGTGTCAAATTAATAACCGAAAGAGAAACTGTATCATCAAAATATAGGATTTTTACCAAACCTAGATGATGCCTCCAGAAGGCATTCAATAAATATTTCTTAATGAATGAGAGATAATGTGGTACACCAGAAAGAATGTTGGATCATGTTTTGGAGGACCCGAGTTCAAATGCAGATGCTGCTAATTACTTCCTAGGTGACCTTGAAAAATCAAACCATTTAAAAAAAGAAAAAAGAATAAGTAAAAATCAATCCATCCACAAGTATTTGCTAAAAGACTACTCCAAGAGACAAAGACTGAAACTATGCCATGCCCTCAAGGAGCTCATGTTGCATTAGGCAAACCCCAAAGAAGTTGGGTTAGCTAGGCTCTGAAATCTCTTCCAGTTCTGAAACTATTAAATGAATGAATGAATGAAGTCAGTTCTTCATATATAGCCATTGCATCAGTTTTCTTTTTGTTGTCCTAAAATAGCTAAAGTTCTCCAGAATGGTGTGTTCTATGTCCAGATGATGCAAAGTAGGAAATTGTCCAAATAGTGAACTCGCCTCCCACCCCCTCCACAAAATCCTGCATAATAGAAAAAGTGAATTCCCCCCCCCCCAAGCTTCCAGACAGGCCAGCTGTTGGCGGTGATTAAGTCCAAGGATCATTACTCCCTCTTCATTTCCCTTGGCCAGGGTGTGCTCAGTAAAAGTAAGACTTCTCAGTGACCCATTTGGACCCATCATCTTTGTTTGTGCTTTTGCCTTTGAATTCTCAGTACTTGGCATATTGTTTGGCACATGTTAGACCCCTAATAAATGATACTTGATTAATGGTGATTAAGGAATAAAGATTGAGGAAGGTGGCGTTTTCTTTTTTTAATTTTTAATTTATGGAATAAAACAAGCATTTCCATAACAGAGTACAATAAAAAGATGATTGCACACAAAACTGTCCAGCTATTATGTATAACTTCCTATATATAATAAAGCAATCATATAAATTTCTTTTTTTCCCCTTCCTTCCCTCCTACCCTGGAGATGGCTATCATTAGACACAAATATGTAAAATTATTCTATACATCTATTCACCAGTTCTTTCTCTGGATGCATCTTTCTTCATATGTCCTTAATTTGAATATTTATAATAATCAAAATGACTTTACCAAATTTTCAGAATTAATCTGGGTTTAAGCTGAGGAAAAGATAAAATAATACTCTTCCTTGTTGAATGGTAACTACCCAAATTTTCCTTAGACATTCCAAGGGTAGGAGTCTTCCGGGGGGGGGGGGGGAGCAAACAATCTAGAATAGATGACATCATTAGGAAAATAAGAATTCAATTACTTCAATAAATACTTAGCAAGTGCCTTCTACATATACACAAAGTTGAAAATGACAGCCTTCTGACCCTCAAGTGGATTATATTCAAGTCAGCAAATAGGGAATAGGGATCAGCAGGTACACAGAAAATTCAATTTCATGGTAGATTTTTTTTCTCTAGAAAAAAAGAGGAACTAACCTCTCTCCTAGAGACATTTTCTAACAAGTTGATTAAATCTTTGCCTTGCTGGGTTTTAATTTCTTTTTCTGTGAAATGGGAACCAGACTTCTATACGCTTTCTTTTCCTATTTGTAAGGGAAGAAGTAAAATGAGAAATGGAGCCAAATTCTCCTAGTGCATAAGGATAGCAGGATGTAATGAAAAAAGAATGCCTAAATTCTAGTCTGAGTTTTCTGGTCACAGTGACTACAGGAGAGTCCTTTCTCCTCTATGGTCCTCAGTTTCTTCATCTGTTGAAAAAAATAGTAGAGAACAAAAAATGTGATTACTTCTCTGGTCCTTCTCAGTTCTACCATAGTTTGATTCTATGGCTTATACGTGAATAAGCCAAGTATTTTTGAGGGATGAATTTTAGAATTTCGGGTCACTCACACATCATCCAGGAAATTACAGGTTTAGAGCTCTAGACTCTGCACCTTTGGTGACCAGAAATGATTCCCCAAAGCTGGGCAGGCTTCTGGGGAGGAGCTTCCGCACTAGGGGTGAGTGGGGTTGATAGTGCTTGGACTTCATCAAAAATCCAGTCTTGCTTCAATGTCATGTTAATGTTAATGAAGTAGATCCAGGGATTTACTCGGTACAGAGAAATACTGATATGGAAACGGCCTCCACTGAGACAGATCGCCACCTTCTCTGTAACTTAAAGCCTCAGACGATCACCTGGGATGCTGAAAAGTTGTCTTCTTCAGGTTCACAAAACTGGTTTGTATCAGAAGTGGGGATTGAACTCAGGGCTTCCAGAATCTAAACAAGCCCTCCACCCACTATAGCACCACTGCCAGAGACTTGAAATGAGGAGTTCTTGGCAACAACAGCCCTCATCAAATGCACATAATTTAATGAGCTGCCCGTTGCTCCCCTTACTTCAAAAAGCCCCCCCCAAAACCATTTAGATACATAAACTAGGCAGGCCTCATGGAAACAAGTTAGGAAGCCTACAACCAATGATGACTGGCAAGCCCGAGAAAAATGACCCATATATATTTCATGCTCCTGTGACTATTTAGTCTTCCCCCAATACACACTCAACATTCTCTACAAAGGAGAGACAAGTTTAGCAAGAATATCACATGTAGAGAAGAAGCTGCTTCAGAAGACATGAAACCTGTGTATCAAAGGGTTATCTGGGAAGCAGAGGATGGCCATGTGCTTGGACTTGCTCCAAAAGGAGCCCCCACTCAGGAGGCCCGCAAGGTACATGTGGCCATATTTCATGTTGATGAGCCTCTGCAGAAGGCAGAACAAGGGCACATGAGAGGGAAAGGGACAGAGATAAAAATTCCCAATTTCTCCATATTTTCTTTCCTCACATGGGCTCAGATGGGTTGGAAGAACGAAAGAGAGCAGGAAGGACGACAATTCAGCAGAAGCCTAATTGCCTCCCCTCCCGTTGGCCAGCTAGCTGTGGCGTCTCGCTTGGTGGTTCTCCTGCACAAACACAAGACTGCAGTGCCTTCCTCCTCCTGCTGCAGGGGAATGAGGATGGAGCCCCAGGCTTGCTGCTGGGACTCAGCTCCCGAGATTGGCCCCAGGTGCCTCCTCTCTGCCTCCCTCTCACAAAAGGAGTGGGCCCAAGGACTGTCTGGATGCCACCCGGGGTCACGGGAGCTGAGAGGAGAGAGCCAAGAACATCTGGTCTGGTTCCTTCTGGCTGGCTCCAAGCCTGCCTCTCCTGCTGACATTGAGCTAGGAGAGGTGAGGACCACAGGCTCTGGGGTCCACCTTGGGCATCTGGGAGGCAGGCAGCAGCAGCATGATCAACTGCCAGCCTTGGTTGGCAGGTTCACGGGACCCTCCTGCTGGTCAGGGAGGCAGCCTCAATTCAGGTACATACCATGCCAACCACTCGTCCTTTCCTCAATCCCTAGATGAGTCTGGGAAATGGGGGGAGTGGAGGGGGTGCAGTTAGGGACTGCACCTCCCCAAATCTGCCACAAATAATTGTCACCAATGAATTCACTAGAACCAATTGGCACAAAATTAAAGTGACCACAGGAGAAAGCTCTTGTTTAAGTATGACAGTTAGGGTTTATGGCAGCCAATCTAGCCATAGGTAATAAATAGCAAAATGCCTACAGTTTCACTATAAATGAAGGCCTGCTCATATCCAAAAATGTAATCACAAAAAAAGGGAAATAAACTCATTATCATAAAGGGATGTGGGGGGGGGAGGGAAAGGCAAAGTCAGTTAAATTCAATTAGGTTCCCAAAAAAGCTTCTAAAAAATCAGAACAAATGAATGAAGAGCCTCTGAAAGGGACATTAAAACTTAGCAAATCAAGGAAGGTGGGGGAGCACCAGATGAATGACGTGGTCTAGCCCTCCCCCTTCATCTCATCACTCCTCTCCTTTTTATGAGGCTAGATTAGAAAGGACAATTGCAATAACCCAGACAACATCTGGAGCAAACAGTCAGTAGGAAACTAAAAAGAAGGAGAGAATCATAGAGGCGATTTTTTTTTTTAAATCAAAGACTGCTGAGTGAATTCAGGGAGAATAAAAGTTTTCACCAACCAGATTGCTCTAACAGAAGGGCCATCTCTGTGCTGATTAATGGTGTACTGGGAAACTGCTTCTTTCCTGGGAACACTGAGAACTCACACTGACTTCTATAGTCCCAGGACTTGGGTGCAAACCATGCCTTGGAGCCTTACTATCCATGCGACCTTGGGCAAGTCACAACCTCCTTTCACTAAAAAAAAATAAGACTGGAATAGATATCAGCTCCACATTCATAAAGCCAGTGAGAATACAGAGAGCATTAACCATAAGTCTTTCAGGGGGCATTCCTTGTCTGAAAGAGGGACATAAGCAAAGTCACCCAATGACCCCATCTAAGAAACGGCCTTCCCACTATCCCAGCAACTCATCCTCCCCCCCCCCCCAGGAACTGGCTGACAAATGCACTCACTACCATAGGAGCTCTTAGGGAAGGACCATCTGGAAAGCAAGCTGATGGCCTTCCAATTCCATCACGTTTACTGCTCTGGAAACCTCTCCATCATGAAGGAGCCCCAAACTCTCCCAGGAAGACAAAAATCCAGGTGATTACTAAAATCCTCTTGAAAATTCAGTCCCAACCATTTAAAACTTTTTCCTTTTTAAAGGATGAGGGAACCACCTATTCCTTCTAGATAGGAAGATAAATTTAGAGGTAGAAAGACAGCAAATCCAAACTCTTCATTTTACAAAAGAAGAAACCGAGGCACAGAAAGAAGTGATAGGTTTATTTCTTATTTTAAATGATGTCCCAATGATGTTTGTTGCCAACATTATGATTTTGAAATTGATTCCTTAATGATATCTAAATTAATGCTTCATTTTCATAAAAAGTGGATCTCTAAGACATGGAATAGATAGGAACTGGGTTAGTTAAACTCTCAACTCGACTATTTGTTCTTTTTGTGATAACTTTAGGCAAATCCATCAGTCACGAGTATTTATTAAGCCATTCCACAGGCCAGGCATATGGCAACTAATTTAAAAAGTCAAACTTCTCTACCCAAAAGGGGCTTACATCCTATTCGAACAGAAAATAATAATAATAATAATAATAGCAAGATGATTAGGAAGAAGGCCCTAGGAGACAAGGACCGTACACAGAAATAGAAATAGTACAAAATGATGAAGGACTGATTTCTTTATCTACAGATTTGAGTAGTAATTGTGGAATAGGAAACCCAAATATGCTAGCCAGCCTCCTGCTTTTAGAAGCAAATTTAACCTCTCTAAATCCTGGTTTCTTCATCAGTAATATCAAAGGCTGGGTTCAAATAGCCTCCAGTGTTCTTCTGGTTCCAATCAATGATCCCATGTGCCTTGAGGCAAGTTATTTAACCACCCTAGAGCTTAGTTTCCATATCTGTAAACAGGAGATCAGAACAAATAGCTTCTGAGGCCCCTTCTAGTTTTAAAGCTCCCCAACATTCCTGTGTTATGGTCGCATCCTACATAATCACTTACATACAAACTGCTCAGATTTTCAAAAAATTCTATTCTTCTAGGAGGAATATTCAGGCTTCAGTATTGACATCCCAGGGGCTCAGAGCTGATCAGCTTGTGACAGCAGGGCAAAATCTATGCCCATTGAGCTGTTTGAGCAGGATGCGATCATATTACATTAATAGAAATTCTCACTGATAATGGAAACTGGTGGGAGGCTAAGAGCAGAGCTTTATGTTATGTCTTGCAGCCATGAAGTAGCTGTATCCAATGGATTGATCACCTCCCACACATATGGTTCTCTTTACAATATTTCTAAGCCTTGGCCTCAACAAAGCACAATACAAGGAGAGTTATGGATGGGACCATTCCGAGGAACCCAGAGGCCCACTCCATATTTCAAACTTTCACCTGGCTGCTCAGAGTCCATACAATTGGTAACACAAAACAAATACGAATTCAGACAACTACCTACATTTGCATTGCAAGGTACAGAGCCACGAAGTAGTTTTTTTAAGAAGTGATAATCTCTGGTTATATGTTAACTGTTTTCATTCTCCATTACACCGTGGCCATTTTTAAGAAGGGCACAAAATTCCTTAAATACCTCCTTCTTACCAAATAAATGCAGCCTAAGACTCACAGAAATCCCAGCAAGGTGTTTTGCCTTTGGCCTAATGCACAACGGGAAGGTACAGCTATTCTGAGAAAATGCCCCCAGAAGAGGGATAACTCCAGCCCTGGGTTACCATTACATTTATTTATATTCTCTGCAATGACTCCTTTCCAAATTCTGAGGGGTTTTTATTTCTATATTACACATCTTCACATTGGTGAAAGGAAAACTGGATTTACAGTCAAGAGGACCTGGGTCCAAATTCTGGTTCTGCCTGTTCCTAATGATGTGACCTTGAAAATGTAACTAAAATTTTCTTGGCCTCAGTTTCCTCATCTGTAAAATGAGGGAGTTGGCCTTCATGACCTCCCTGGTCCCTGACAGCCCTATAATCTTATCAACCTACAAGCAACAGGGCTTCACCCAAAGGGTTTTTTTTTTTGTTTTTTTTGCTGGACTGGAGCAATTTTCTAGGCTCACAGCGGACAGAATCACCACGTTCATCAACATGCCCTAGAATGGAGGATGATGCAAAATCTTAAATAAGAATAGCACCTTTGAGGGGAGATACAGAAAAAGACATTCAAAAATTGCATTTGTTCCTCTGCCTCTCATTGCTAACTATGGGCTTCATTCAGCACCAGCCCTCCGGTGGATAGCTCAGTGAAAGATAATTAAAAAGTCAACTGTTGTTTCTAATGAAGGGACAGTAGCCCAGTCCAAAGGAATTGTGGTCAAAGTCTCTAGCTCTATGACTTTAAAGACCTAAGATAAATTCAGTAAGAAGCTGCCATTCAGTTCTGATCCCAGGTATTTATGAGGTCTGATAGGTCCAAAGGCCTTGTAGGTAGGGTTGGCCTACAGATTATTCCATAAATCACCATCAAATTCAAGCCTGTGTCACCATCACAGGGAAAATAATCCTGAATATCTGAAAAATGTTCTGCTATCATCTCACCTGCCATCATCTATGCAAAGTATGGTTCAGAGTTGAAGTACAGTATGGGAAAAGAAAAGATGTTGTTTCACCTAAATTCTTTCTACTAGTTATTAATAGAGGTTTTCAAATATAGTTTCAAACTTAGCTTCAAATCTAATCTGTGAATATTCTGGCAACGTTACCCTGGGTGGTCCATTTAAACATTTCAATGCCACAGGTAACTCCTCAAGACTGTCAGTTGCAGAGATGGTATGAACTTTCACTGGCAAAGAGAAATTTTTCCACTCAGGAGTTCTCTTTAGTAATGAAATCATGGATCAAATCTTATCCCTAACATAATTATTATTATTGCAGTCCCCCTTGACATAATGTGCCAAGGGCTGTAGGGGGCTTTAGAGATATTGCCCATGATTGATGTATACAAAAGATAACATAAACAGACCAACTGCTGCTGTTACTGCTGCTACCACTATTAATTACTACTAAAGATAACCCATACTATCATCCTATTCTTACCTAGCCCTTTAGTCGTTGAATGGATATTGCCTTGGAAAAACTGAGAATTTAGGAAGGCCAAGGTCACTCACTACATCCCAGGTCGTCACCAACTGTCTTGACATTTGTCCTGACACTGGACTAGAAAGCCCAGGGTCACCCATTGCATCCCACACCACCACCATTTCTCTTGACTTTTGTCTTGCCATTGGATTATAATGGCCAATGTCACCCACTGCATCTCAGACCATCACCAGTTGTTATAACTTTTGTCTTGCTACTGGACCAAAGATTCTAGAAGAGAAATTGAGGTTGATTCCCTTGCTCAGCTCTGCCTCTCTTAAAACCAATACACTTGCAAGTCAAGACATTGCCTTCAAAACATCACCTTCATGACATCACTTGTCTTCTTTATGAACAAAGAAGCACGCAATTACTGGGTACTGAATGAGATTGAGAGCTCCTTGAGGACAGACTGTCTTTTGTCTGTTTTTGTATTCCTAGTTCTTAGCAGAGTGCCTGCCATAATAGATGCTTAATAAATATTTATGAAGAATAAAAAAAAATCACCTTTCCCTTCAAGGTAATTAGTCTGAATCTTGGGGAGACAAAGTAGAAGCACAGAGAACAATGAGAGAAGAGAATGTGATTAAGTGGCAAAAAAGGCTTGTCCCCAAAATGCAAGGACTTGGGAAATTTCCAGGAAAAAAAGGGGACTAGACCAATTTCATCTTTAATGGATGAACCAGATTGGGAAGGATTCTTTCCTATCTGTTCCTTCCTTCCTAGACCTCCTGAGGTACAGGGTCCTAAACTCTTTGTGGACCATAACTCTCAAGACCATCTAGTCGTTCATAGCATCATAGAGTTAGAACTAAAAAGGACAGCAGAGACCACTTAATCTAAACCTTCATTTTACAGATGAGGAAACTGAAACCAGAAAAGTGAAGGCATTCACTTTTCAAGATTCAAGATCACACAGGAAATAAATGGCCATGGCAGGATTTAAAACCCCAGTTCTGCTAAACCTGACACCCAGAGCACAAAGATTCAGTATTATGTTGGGGAAAAGAGTGCTGGTTCTGGAGTCAGAGGGACTGGATTCAAATACTTCCATACTTGTGAGACAATTCCCTTCTCTTTCCCGAGCCTTAGCTTTTTCATCTCCAAGACAAAGGGATTGAATTAGATCCCTTTGGGATCTTTGTCAGTACTGCATCTAGATCCTATGATCTGAGATGTGTAATTTAAAGAAAGGTATCTATACTTGCCCAAAAGCTCAGCCCATCTCCCTTGGCTGGATTCCAACCCTGGGCCACAAAGCAAGATTTTGGGAAAGGCCAAGTACACCCATGGCAAATCTATTCCTGTAAGGGAGCCTGGAATTGTGTTAAGAGTCCAGATCTTGGAATAAATAGACTAAGAATATTTGAAGCTCTGAACTACTCTCCCTCCTCCTAGCAATGCACTTACATAGCTCTGAGCCCCCTGTATTGGCAGGCTTAGAATCTCAGTGTCTGGCTTCTTTTCAGAGACAAGGGTGTCCTCTACTGCCAAACCAGCAAGTTTGAAGGGGAAATCTCAGAGAGGGTAGGGGTCAGTCAAAGGCCTGGAAGAAAATTCCAGATAGCATAATGCTCAAGTCCACTAGCCAGGAAATCTAGTCCCAGTAAGAAATTTGGATTCCCCCCCCCCCCCAAAAAAAAATACAGTAGCAGAATAATGGAGTGCCATGCAAAAGGAGAATAGTCTAGCAGTCTAAAGACAAGTCCCAGAGGAGAGTTGGGGCCCTACAATGATAATGCAGTCATTTGCTCAGAAGGGCTATTAAATGGACAGAAGAAGAACTTGGAAGATTCCATGATGATACAGTAGGATAGTTGACTCTGTAGGAGAACCAAACTGGGCCAATATTCTGACAAAAGAGAAAAATGTAAAAGGAGACATCATTGAGGAATATGAAAGGCATACTTTTAAGGAAGAGCCACCTGGGCTGAGAAAAGAGACTAGCTCCTACTTTCTGCCTATAGAGATGAAACTACAGGAATAGAAAAGGTTCAAGGATTCTTACAAAGAATTGGGGTCGGAAGAGCCAGCAGACAATAGAATGAAGGTGGAAATGAAGTGGAAAGTTTCAATGCAGGGAAGAGAAGGAATAGAGGAGACTAGCCTCTAGCAGCAAATCTTCAGAAAGTAAAGAACTGAAATGACAGAGCCCAATAGAGAACATTGCCCAAGAACCTCCTATTTTTTGTGATTCTTTCTTGGGATGGATTCTTTCTGAAGTAGGCCTCTTGGGAAGCCCAAGATCACTAGAATAGGCTGGTCTATCCATTTGCAGCCTTTTTTCTGTGAGCCAATAAAACAATTATCAGTCTGAAAAACTTACTAAGTGTAATGGCAATGACATTTAAAAACAGAAAACATAATCCAGCCTTTTCTTTGCTCAAAATTAAAAGAACCTTCTTCCAAGGTCAACCTTCCAAGAGTGACCCACATTCATGGCTCTAACAACTGTAGGCAAAAGAGGGAACAGAATATTGTAGAAAGGTTGATGGACTAGATAACCTGGAATCAAATCTCACTTGTGTTTCTTGCAACTTGATGGACCATGAGCAAATCACTTTGCCTCTGGTGAGTCTCAGTTTCTTTATCTACAAATTAGGATTAAAAAAACTTGCAGTATTCACAGATAAACATGTTAAGTGTCTTGTAAATCAAGATAGCATCAGGATATGATGGATAGATCATTAGATTTAATGCAAGAAGAACTAGCTTTACCTCTGATAATAGCTGTGGGCAAATCATTTCATCTCCCTGAGACTCAGTTTCCTCATCTCTTAAATAAAATGGTTGGAAGACACAATATTGGAAGTAACTTCTAGCTTTAATACTATCATCTATTCTTAGGAGATAATGAGTACAAAGCACCTTATAGCCCTTAGAATATCCTATAGATAGTTGTCAGCATTCTTATTGAGACCATTTATGGTCTCTAGCCAAAATCCAACTCATTTATATGGACATCAGATCCTTTACCTGGACACCTGATGACTTGCCAGCCCAGGACACAAAAACAAATCACCAGAAAAGCACAAAACAAAGAAATTCTCATCAATTTCTTGTCAAAAAAACCAGACCTGCCTGCCAATGAGTGTCCTTGAAAACATCCACAAGAGGAGTTTCTGTTATTGGCAATATTTATTTTTGTAGCACTAATTTCAAATCTCCAGGACACCAGGAACCTTATAAATTTAATACACATTTAAACAGCCTCCGAGCAAGCAGGTCTGGCATCCAACCAGCATCATCCAATGGGAATAGAAATAAGCTTCATTGGATGCTCAGCATTGATTGAAAACCTGGGTATTTCTCAAATGTATTGGCAAAGAAAAAGGAAGAAACTCTGAGTGGTGAACAACAGCAGTGTAAAAGAGTCATCCTCTCCTTAGAAGCAGAGGGCTTTTAGGTATAATAGAGAAAAGGCTAACTTTGTAGCCAGAGGCCCTGAGTTTGAATCCTGCCTCAGAAACTTACTCGCTATATGGCTTTGGGTAAAGCCTGAGTCTCAGTTCTTCATCTGTAAAATGAGATAGTTGATCCCAGTCAGGTCAAACTGTATGATTCATTGACATATAATAAATAAGCAACCAAATAATAGTTGGCTACAAGAATGTAGCTGCCCACAAAATGAGATAACATGTATAATACACTTTGCACATCTTAAATGACTATATAAATACTAGCTATTATTAGCTAGAGCTAGAGCTACTTATATAGCACTTGAAAATCAGCAAAGGAACTGAGAACCATTACCTCTTTTGATCCCCACAACATCCCTGGGAGGCGAATAAAGCAGTTGTTCTTATCCCCATTTTGCAGATGGAAAAACTGACACTCAATAATATCAGTTGACCTGTCTGTGAATACATAGCTAGAAAATGGCTGAGGTGATTTTCAAAGTCACTTCTTTATTCCACATTATGACAGTATGGTAGATGGAACCATATTAGTCCTCATGGTTTGGCAAACATGACCCAAAGCACTCTTTGATAAAGTCAAGAAGGGAAATCAAACAACTTCATCTGTAGGAGTAAACAGGACATCATTGTCCATTAAAACTGCCTTATAACATTTCAAATTGCCATAAAATCTAAAAATTTCCTTAAAGTAACACTATGTGATAGATTCTATAGGACAATACCTATTATTATTCCCATTTTTAAATGAGAAAACTGAAGCTCCGAGAGTGCCGCACATGTGCCAAAGATGAGATTCAAATGGAGGCGTCTGCCAACATCAAGCCCAAATCTCTTTTCCTCTATAAGATACCCTCTTGAAGACATTCAATGGATGCTCTGACTGCTGAAAGCAACAAGTGATTTGAACACGTTCTTTTAAATAATTCCCCCTTACTTGGAGGACAACCAAAAAAGCATGCTCTATAATCATGACCACCTATAATAAGTATGTTACTTACTACTACTGCCATATACTTCCTACTCGCTCACTATATGATGCTGAAGCTTGAGATGATCCTAGTCCTGCAAATGGATTCTTGGACCAATTATGTATGTGCACAAGCTCCCCTCCAATGACTGACTGACCGGGTAATTCATACAGCATCATCGAACTTGATGCTATTAAGTCCTAGACTGGTTGAACTTTTGGGGGATGTGATCCAGTTAAGCAAGGAGGCTGTGGATTTAAGAAATGTTTTAACTACCTACTATTCATCCATGTATCTCTTGGAACTATTTTGTCATGTTAAAATAATGATGTACCTTATTGGATAACGAATGATTAGTTTGATGTTTAAACAATAGTATCTTTAGTAAATTACTTTACAATCAAAAATAAATAAATATTTCCACCTTTGCTTACCAAAAAATAATATACCAGAAAAATGACGATGGTATGTCAAGATGAAATATGAACCAAAATTTCACCCATCTGCCCATCTGATTGCTGATCTCCTTATAATATCATTCAGGCCTTTCTTTGTATCCTGCAACAGAGCCTCATATACAACAAGTGCTTAATAAATAATTGATTAACTGACCAATAATATAGCTTCAGAAGTAATCCATGGCATAATACTATCACACCAACATTTCCCTATAAAACAATGCAGCCAATATCTAAGTCAATATGTAGTTTATCAAATAGCCAATAAAAGAAATTGGTCAAATTTGTAGAACCACTCAAGGGACACTTTCTTGCAGGAATTTTTTTTGCAAGGCAATGGGGTTAAGTGGCTTGCCCAAGGCCACATAGCTAGGCAATTCTTAAGTGTCTGAGGTCGGATTTGAATTCAGGTCCTCCTGACTCCAGAGCCAGTGCTCTATCCACTGCTCCACCTCGCTGTCCCAAGGGACACTCTTTTAATGAAGTAACATGCTCTTGGAAGAACACTGAAGCTAGAGTCAAGAAAACTAAATTCAAATACTACCTCCAATCCTGTGTGACCCTGGAGATGTCACTTCTCTGTCACAGTGTCCTCAACTGAAAAATGAGAATAATAATAGTACCTACTTCCCAATGTTTTGTATAGATCAAATGAGATATTAATAAAGTGGTTTCGAATGTATTTTTATTTAAATCATTATTGTAAGAATGTCAAATATTCTTATTATGATAGCTCTAGACCCAGGCTGTTTAATGTCCTTGTGTGTGTTCAACTGACAACTTAAACATCTGCAAGACAGAGTCATTTTGTATACACTGAATGTAAGGTAATTAACTAGAAGGGACATCCTGGTGAGAGACAGAATTAGGGATGTCTCATAATCCTATAGATCTTTCTTCCACCAAAATACAGAACTGGGTTTTACTAAGACTTTGTAGTACACTAGAAGAGAGCTCTAAGTACCCTAAGCATGAGATATCTTTATCCCTTTGCTTATTTGGACCACAACTGATAGCTCATTTAATGCCAACACCGTTATTAACTCTCCACCTTGAAAAGCCTCGGCATTGGTTTCCCCTAATCATACAGATAACCCCCACTGGCACAGGATCCAAGATTCCCATTCAGCAGGATTGTTTTCATTTGCTAGACTTGAGCATCAGCAAACCTCCTAACCTCGCTGACCAAACAGGCTCAAGTGGTTCCTTTGAATAAGAGGAAATCAAAGCCGAGTCATGCCCTAGCAGGAGTAAATTTTAAAAAGAAAAAAAAAAGAAAGAAATGCAATTAACAACAAGGTGGTTAGCCCAAACCTCAGTAAATCTATGGAAAATGAACTTCAGAAAACAGCAAGTCACCATTTTATGTATTTTAAAATTAAAGATAGATGTTCTGCATGAATGAGATGCATGTTCTGAATGCTAATTGATTTATCATTCGAATAATGTATGGATGTCTCCCCCTTATAGGAAACACACAACCCTGAAAAGCAGAAAACCGTCCTTTCGAAAAGCTAGCCGAGGTTTAATATCAACGACTCAAAAAATAACCTGTCTGAAAACATGATGATCTGAAATGGCCTCACGGATTAAAGGCGCTGCAGAGTAGGATTAATGCCTGCATAGTGCAAGGAGCACAATACAGGATGTCAGAGGATGCGTGTTTATTCAACAAGAATGCTCCCGTAAGTGGATACCTGCCATAAACTCCAAGTCGCTGGTACCAGACATTCTGCTGCACTCTCCTCCTCCCAGATTCCAGATAAGTGAGTCTATTGAATTATTGAATAGTTTGATGATTCCCCCCCTTGATGAAAAAAATGATAACTATCCAAATGCTGAAAACAATCCTTTTGCCTCCATAGATTGTCAATTTTGCCTATGAGAAATATCCTTGAAATGAACACTTGCCATAGCCTTTTGATGCAATCCAAGAGGACTTGTGCTCTGAGAGCTAGAAGACATTTACAAGGTAAAAGTCAGTCCTTTTTTTCCTAATATTTACGGTGGTGATGTTACCCACATTTTCTGACCTGTCCTGCCTAGGATTGTCACCCACCCTGGAATATGCATCTGCAGAGAACCATGTATGTTCTTGCTCTGTGGAATATAAGTCCCATAATTGCAAGACTTCTACTTCTGCAGAATTCTCAAATACCACCCAGGTTTAAATGATGTTTATTGAAGATGTTGGAAGAAGAGCCTCTGAGTGAAATAGACCAAGCCACTGTCTCTACCTAGTGGTACCCAGTGATTCCACAAAAAGGATATTATAAAAATGTATCTTTTAAAAATGAGACCAAACACCACTTGCCATCTGAGCTGGATAGGGAGGAGGGAAAACATAGAAAGATAGGGGAAACTGAATTCTTAGGTGGCTATGTCACAGAGGGAACTTAATTACAATTTACACCAAATGATAAGCCCAGCAGCATGAGGTAACTAGGAGAGAGCAGCCAGAATGTTTATACAGTAGCACACAGACATCTTCCTTTATGGTGCCAAATCCATATGACAAGTGGAAAACTTCACTAAATTAGATACAAGCCCAACACAGCCTTGCATCACTGACTTCCACTCAGGACTCAAACACAGTGTTCTAGAACTCTGCTGAGATCATGAGAATGCATTTTTAAATCATTTTTCAAAATCGATAATCTCTTTACAACTCGCTAATTTCTTGTTTGTTCTGGGAAAGGGAAAAGGATTGGGGAAAAATTAGCTTCAAATGTCAAATATCAATAATTGTGAACTGAAATCAACTAGTTTGGGAAATGAAGTCCTTGTGAAAATAGTCCCATTTTTGGTAAAAATCCAAGTCACACAGATAAAACACATACAATGTCTTTTAAAAATTAGGAATAATAGTCACCTCATATAAAAAATAACCATCAAAAAGTAATTCATTTCTCTTCTCTAAATATGCTAAAATTGATGTCAAATAAGTCTCCAGTGACTGTCATGAATTTTTAAAGTTTTTTATGCTAAATTTCCACTCTAAAACTCTATCTGCTATTTTACCGATGCAGAGCATAAAGGGTTATTTAGAGATCCTATATAATATATAAATTATCTGTTGCCTTTTAACAGACCCCAGGCAACTAAAAAATGTTTTAAAGGTACATTATTGCCCAAGGGCATTTCCATTCTATTATACAACATAACATCTCTTCTTAAAGTCTTAAGGAAATATCATTAATACATTAGACCAGGACAACCCATTTTACCAAAAAAATGATCATTAATTATATAGTTCTAAGATTTGAAAATTTCTTTCATCATCAATGATATCAGACATTTGTAGATGCGGTCTGCAGCTAGATGGCTAGTTTCTCAAAAGCATCATGCAAAAAGATATTTGAAACTGGATTTCCATTTGCATCTCTCCTCTGCCTTTGCTTGCCCAAGTGTTGCCAAGCATCTCACTCTGAGGTACTCACGAGCTCTCCAAAGCTCCAAGGGAACTCTCTAAGCCAATGATCTGATCATTAATAAACCAGCTAAATAAAATTTAAAAGTTGGAGCACAAAATAAAAATCCTGGAGTGTATAAATCCTTGCAAGTGTTGACTATTTTTTTCCCAGCTGACTGCCTACTCCAATCTGAATATTTATTCAGTGTGTATCATGTGATAGGCCCTATTGAGGTACCTGTGGCATCTCCATTTGTGTATATTTGTGCATGTGTGTTTATGGCCATGTAGTAAGTAGGTATTTGAAAGGTACAATTCCCACAATAATCATTTGTATCACTCCAAATCTAACACTCTGCCCACTAATAGCTTCCTTAGTGGAAAAGTAAAAGGGAGGGAAGAAAGCAGACCTTTACTGATTCTTTTCTTTTTTCCTTTTTTACAGATTGTTTCCTAAAGGAGATCCCATCATTCTAGATACAGCTGACTAAGAAAAGAATCCAATGCTAAATCATATTATATTTATAGTTTCTTAGCTACCAAAAACATAATAAAATTATCATTTTACTTCATAGAGAACAAAAATCAGCATCAAATACTCTTCCAATCGTGCTCCTCTCGTGAACATTATGATGTATACACTCAGGGAGCTATAGTTCCAGAATCATCCTGAAACTTCTCCAGACCTCATGCCATTCTACTGCCCCTCTTCTTGCACTTGACCTGTAGCCTCACCTTCCTGAAACCCCAGAGAAGCCAAGACCATGTTACACTGGAAAGCAGTTGAATTTGACATTGTATGTAACGTTTCTCTCAGAATCCCAGCTAAGGCCCATATTTTAATACTAGACAAATCCAGAGCCATCCCTTTTCATCAGGAAAAAGAGCACCACGCAGAAGTAAGAAGTAACAACAAAAGCAATAAACAGCTGGAAAAAATTAGACTATTGTCAAGCTGCAGGCATGACAAAAACAAATCTTCTGCTCATAGATTCAATAGGAGAAAGGATGCTGATGAGAAGGTAAAAGCATCACTTTCAGTGGTTCCAATTAGCTACTATTGAATAGCCAATAGGGAGACCATATATCTGTCTGTGTGTGTGTGTGTGTGTGTGTGTGTGTGTGTGTATTAACTTCAGAGAGAAAACAGATAACTATTTCACAGTCTCTAAGAAAGTGGTCAAATCTATTCAAAAGTAACTTAGAAATTCACCAACTCTCCCAATTTGCAACCCGTGTTCTACAAGGGGGAAAACTCCCAAAGTTTTGCACATGTGAATCCTACTTAAAACTGAATCTGGATCATGAACTAGCCCAAACCAGGCAGTGACACATTTGATAGTAGAGCGGAAACCCAAGTGGCAAGATAGAAAAACAAATAGGAATTGTTCCTGGATCCAGGTTCTTCCCATTGCCCCTCTGCCACTGGCATACTAGAACCTGAAGAAATAACCAGCTGGTTCTGATGGGGTGACGTCATTTTGGCAATGCCAATATGAGGCAAACCTCTCTCTTTTCAAGGTTCTCCAGGACAGGCATGAATAAGGACCCCTTTCCTAATAGGATGCTTATGTTACTCCATTTTTAACTCATTCTTTATTCATTATAGAATAAGGTTTTGTTTTAAGGACCAATGTGAAAAACTGCTTCCCATCATTTCCCAAAGCTTCCTTTGAAACTCAACGCTATAAATAAAATACATACTTAGTTACCAGGCAGAATGCATAACACATATGTTACTTTGGCCCAAACATCACAGGGGGGAAAATATCTCAAAAGTTAAGTTGATCATCAAATCACAAGAAGGAATCAGTTCCTATATAAGCCTGTCTCTTTACATGTCCATCTTTTCTAACTCATTCTGGAAATTCCACTGACTGGGCAACCTGCAGTCCTTTGGACCCCTATGCTTTCCCCTAGTGCAACACCGAACACACCCCTTGTTAAGGGAGAGCCCCACCGAAGGGGGGCTATTTTTAAATTGAAGTTGATGCAGCCTTTGATAAAGGTCTAATAATCAATTCTCCATCCTCATTACTCTCCAGAATGATGTAGACACAGCCCAATTTCTCCAGTTTGTGGCTACTTTCGGAGGTTATTACCCAGTGTGCAGCTGAGCACAAAGATAACCACATTCATTCCCCTTATCTGTAATGATGTATGTAATACATCCCAGCACTGGGGTGAGATGATTGGGGAATAATGGGGGCTGTAAGAACTGCAGCGATGACAAACAACAGTGGAGCCTTCTCCTGAGAGAGTGAACAGCATGCCCAGGGCCAAGGTAAAAGGTGGGCAGACCCGGCACGGGCTTGCCCCACCACCACCATCAAGTTTGCATTTTCCACCAGGGAACAGATGTTTCCTCACTGAAACAGCACTATCTACACAGAGAGTAGCATCTACTCTAGCTCTGGTCAGGGAACTGCCAGTGAGTCCCCAGCTTCTCTGGGGTGGGAATCAAGTGTCACCTAAAAATAACTATGGATGGGAGACAAGGCAGTGCCCAACAGAGTGCCCAGGGACAGGGGCCGCGGGTCCCCGCTGAGGGCTAGCCCTCAGCCCTCCCGGTTGTTTGGGAAACTAAGTCTGCCTCCATTTTCTGTACTCAGCTCACAAGACATTGCTTCCTGCTTGGCAGGAGGAGGAGACCTTACCTTCTGCAGAAGCTGAGAACCTGAATACTTGGCTGCAATGGATTTGATTTCCCCACCAAAGGCAGAGGCCCAGAGCTTCACACTGCAAAGGAGATCGGGGGGACAGATGTCACACAAGGGGTCACACAGACAAAACACATACACACACACACACACACACAGTGCTGTTGTTTCAACTGTGCCCTAACTGAATAAAAAATGAAAATGAAAACAGCTTTGTTTCCAACAAACAAACTACCAGCCGGTACACAAGTAATCGCTCCCCAGGGTGCCGGAGTTCACCTGCCCAGGCAAGGTAGGGCCTTGCTTTGGCCAGCTTCCCCCAAAGAGCCGCTGATACTGTTTTAGCCAAAAACCCGGAGGGAGACCAGTGAGATCAGCAGTGAACTCAGACCAACTTACACATCTCAGTTTGCAACACACACAACCTCCCCGGCCTCCCCCCACAATCCCCCCTCCGGGGCTTCAAAAAAGCATCCAAGCAAAGTTTGATTAGATAAACCGAGGTCAACTTGGCGAGGGGGGGATGATGCTGGGAGCCGCAGGGGTCCTGGCAGAACTCTTTTCTAACCTGAGCCAAGGGACCTGGGGGAAGGCGTCCAAAGCGGGCGTCGGGGTCGCTGTCCCTGGCCGGCCGCTGAAAACAGACCCAGAGCATAAAGGCTCGTCCCAGACGGGGCGCCGCACTCACCCGACCAAAGTTAGGCGGCACAAGCAGCGAGAGCCAATGTCAGGCTCAGCCCCCGGTCCCGGACCCCCCGACCGAGGGGAGCTCCCCCGGACCGGCACGCGCCCCCCGACGGGGGGCAGCTGGAAAGGGCACTTACACGGAGAGGGGGATCTGCTGCTCCGAGACGACCACGGCCACCAGCGTGGTGTTCAGAAAGACGGTCCAGAAGAGCACCAAGATGCCCCGGCAAGAGCGCAGCCCCCTCGGCGGCGCTGGCATGGTGGGCTCGCGGTCGGGGGCGCTTGCCAGGGCCACTCGCGCGGGAAAGCTAGCCCCAACCCCCAGCAGAGCGCAGCGGGGTGACGGGCGACTCCTGCGACTCCTCCTCCTCCTCCTCCTCCTCCTCCTCCTCGCCTTTCTCGCTCCCTCTCTGTGTCTCTCCCGGCTGAGAGCTCACTTGGGAAGGAGCAAAAGGGAAAGGGGGGAGGGAGGAGAGAGATGAGGGAAGGATGGAGGGAGGGAGGAGCAGAGGAGGAGGGAGAGCTAGGTAGAGGGAGGGAGGGAGGGAGGGAAAAGAGGACAGACGGCCAAGCTGGCCGGCCCGAGGCTCTCCCAGAGGCCGGGCTCTGGCCCCTCCACCACCCCACCCCACCCTGGCCAGCCCCTGCCCTGGGGAGGGACGGAGCAATGGAGAGAGAGAGAGGGATGGATGCCGCGGGGAGGATGGCACCAGAGCAAGGACCCTCCGGAGGCGCAGCGCCAGTGACTTGAAAAGTACTGTGTCTGTGAGAGTTGTGAGTGTGCGTGAGTGTGCGAGTGCGTGAGTGTGAGTGTGGATGTGTCCTTGGTAACGGCGCCGAGCGCTCCCGCTCTCTTTGGCAGCCAGAGCCCCAGCCCCTCTGCAGCCTGCGCCTGAGCCCCAGCCCGCACCGCCGCTGCCTGCGCGCAGGCCACCCCAACTCCGCAGAGCGCCCGGCTGACGGGGGGCCTGGCCCGAGGCGCCCCCGCCCCGCCCCGTGCGCCAAGGAGCGCCCACCGCCCCGGAAAGGCCCCGACCCATCCGGGCCGGGCGGGCAGCCGGGCAGCGGGGGATGGAGGGGATGGAGGGGATGGAGGGGATGGAGGGCCGGGGGGGCTCCGGGGGACGCCCAACCCTGCCCCCGGCCCGGGCCTGGCCGGCTTGGGCACTGCCCACTCCCCCTTGTGCCCACGCCCTGGTCCAGCCACTGATTGGGGGCGAACCAGGGCCGCCGCCGTCTGTGCCGCGGCCCGGGGATGGGAAGAGACCGAGGAAGGGTAAGGGGTGAAGGTGGGGGGCCGCCGGCCAGAAAAGTCCCGAGTTGAGCTCTGGGGCAGAGAGGGGAGAGGGGGCGCCTGGCTGGAGCGGCGGGACTCTGGGGGACTCCCTGGGTTTGGGCTTGTTGGGGCTACCCCCGCGAGCCCCAGGGGAGCCCCGGTTAATTCTAGCGAGCGCACTGCTGCGTAACGAGCATCTGCCATCCAGCCCCAGAGAGAGCAATGAGGAGGAGGAGGAGGAGGAGGTGCAGGAGCGCGGGTCGGGCCGTGGCGCCGGGGGCTCGCCCCCACTCCCTGCCCACCCCGGGAGACAAAGCGGCGGCTTCCCCACGCTGCCCCTCGCCTCCTTCTCCAGGTCGGGATCCCACAGAGAACTGAGTCATGTGCTTGCAGCGTGTTTCCTAGCCGGGCACCACGCCACGTTGGGGGCTGGGGGGGGGAGAAGACTCGGGGTGTCCCCCTCACCCAGCTCAGATCCAGGCACCGCCCCCCCATCCCTACACAGCCCCAAGTCACTGGGTGGAAAAGCTCCACAATGGGTGCGCCCAGGAAGACGGGGTCCACTTGGAGACGCCCCAGCCAGCATCCCCTCCCCCGAAGAGGAGGGTCGGGAGATGGGGCTTGGCCCGGGGGGGCCATTGCCTGGCTGCTCTCTCAAGCCTCTTGGCCCCCTCCACTGGCCTAGGACCCCCCCAGCCCCCTCTCTCAGCTCTGCTAGAGTTTGTCGGGTCCTCCACCACCCAGAGAAGCCAAAGGTGCCTCCCGGAACGGTCAAGTTTGCAGGGGCCCCCCAGAAGCGCCGCGGCGGGGGTGCCGGGACCACATCGGCTGAGTCATCCTGGCCTGGGCCAGGCGCTCACCACCGACAGCCCTGCCTCCCGCGGCGCCTAATTACAACGGCTACTTTCACCCATTGGCTGTGCGGTAGAGGCTGCTGTCTTCAAGGAGAAAGAGGGGTGGGGGGGCCGGGCCAGGCCAGGCCAGGCCGCCTCTTGCCTTGATCCCCCAGGCCAGGCCAGGCCAGGCCGCCTCTTGCCTTGATTTATTTCCATGACTTGTGTTTTCCTTTGCCCCCACCCCCACCCCAGCCCCAGCCCCACCACTCGGATCCCATTTGAATGGAAAGCTCTTCCCTAAGCAGCCTGCTCCACAGCATGCCCCCCCCCCGTTCTGATGAGATTACAGGCCTGCCGAGACCCCCACTACCGCAGGTCCCAAAACTTGCAAAGTTGGGGAGAGCTCGGTTTTTAGCAGTGATGCTTCTAGAGGGGGGGGGGGCAGCTCTCCTGCCTGCTCAGCCACCCTCTGGAACACCAGGATGTCAGTGCAGAATTGGGCGGGAGAATAAGAAATACCATTTTACTTTTGAGTTGTGAGAGGGGAAGGGGAAAACAGAAAGAAAACTTTGCCCTTTGTTCATTTATCCCCTACCCCCAGGTCTGGGCTGCCTGCCATCCAGGGAATCTTTTTAGGCCTGGGTTTACTATAGTTCACTCTAGGTAATGCCAGGTGCCCTTCCTTAGCCAGGCAGAAGGCAAAGATTTCAGTGGATGGCTAGCCAGGTGGGTAAGCTTTCCCTATACCTTACATTCCTCCTTGAACCAAGAAAAACCTTCCCTAAACAAGTCTGTTCAACAAAGATGCTTTAGCACTATGACTCAGGGACGCAGCTCCCATTGTGCTGTCTGTGTGTGTGTGTGTGTGTGTGTGTGTGTGACTTTTTCATTTGAGAGTCAGAGAGGAAGCCAGTCTCACCACCAACTCAGTGAAGTCCCCAGTTGACTGTGCTTGTCCTCCATACTAAATCCAGTTCTAAGAGAGCATGGCACTTCCCAATTTGTTTGGACATTCACATGGAAGGCTCCATTCCTTCAAAGTAGTGTCATAGAAATGTCTGGAACTGCACCCCGGTAACATCTTTCAAAGCTTCTACAAGAACATGGTGGAGGCAAGTGTGCTATGTTCCAAAGTTAATCCACTCTCTTACAACTGATTCTGCTATCTCTTCAAGACCTCCAGTCACTCTCCCTAGCTAATCTAATCCAATTAGCATTTGATAATCACCTAAATTAGGTGGCACAATGGTTTGCCAACTGGCCTAGGAGTCAGGAGGAAAGGGGTTTGAATCAAGCCTCAGACACTTGACCCTTACTAGCTGTGTGACCTCAGGCAAGTCCCTTAACCCTGATTGCCTGGCATCCAGGGCTAACTCCAGTCATCCTGCTTCATCTCTGGCCACTGGACCCAGATGGCTCCGGAGGAGAACCTGTGGTTGGTGACTAAGTACAATCTCCCCATCCCCCTATGCCTGCCGCCTCACTCAAATCCAATTCATGTACTTGTTAAGGGTGAAGGACAAACATCATCATTTTATAGACACATTGCTAACAGTTGGGGATATAAAGGCAAAACTGAAAGTCTCTACCTTCAAGGTGCTTATATTCTATCAGTACATAAATGTCCCCCATCCCCCTTGCACAGGACCC
Source organism: Macrotis lagotis (assembly GCF_037893015.1). Taxonomy (NCBI): domain Eukaryota; kingdom Metazoa; phylum Chordata; class Mammalia; order Peramelemorphia; family Peramelidae; genus Macrotis; species Macrotis lagotis. Next base: position 186,910,231 of record NC_133665.1, read on the forward strand.
CAGATGTTTGTTGACCATTACTCTCCACAGAATTCTAGATGTAACCATAATGAGTCTGACCCTAACCCATGTGCTTCCCATCAACACTCAGACAAAATCTATATGCTTTTAAGAAAGGTATTTATCAAGAGTGTTGAGAATAGTAATTCAGAATCCATTCTTCCCAAGCTTGAACACACGTCTCTCCTTGCACACATTTTTATCGGAATAGGCCTATAGTCAGGTAGAAGACATACTGCAAAGGGATAAGTCCCAACTCCAAGTCATTAGAAATCCTTTTCTCCCTTGGTAGAATCCTCATCCAATTCTCCTTAGTGTAGCTCCCTGGTAGGCTTCAAAGTCTTTCTAGACTTTCTAGAATCCATGGCAGGCATTCTCTCTCTTCATAATAGGTCACCTACCCTAAAACTGCTTCATCTCTTAGTTCCCTGTCCTTCCAGAAGTATCCTCTACCAGTGACTCTGTTTTTCCATATTTGTCCTTGTTGAGTCTCTCTCTGCTCCCAGGTGGGTATCTATTGTCTTCTACTGGTCTAATCTCTCTTCAGTAGCGGGAGATAAGCGAGGAGAGCAGAACATTCCCTCCCTCTGGGTTCACTACCCCTGCTTCCTTGTTGCCCTTCAATATAAAAGTGTAAGGGTTCTGCCTCCTCAGAGTCTTTCTGATCCTAGAGAGCTCCACCATTGCTGAATGAAGTCAACTGATGACATTTCTCTGATGTTTAATGGCTTCCAAATATGTCATTAGCTTATGTATTTGGCCAATCAGCTCTTCCCTTCTTGGTCCAAAGGTGTTGGTACCTCTTTAAATAAATGTGAACCATCTTATTTACAAATTTAAAACTTCATTGCCTGTGATCACCCTTACACTTAATATCTTGCAATTACATTAATTGGGGTGGTATAAGACCTTATTTTACATACAAAATCAAAACTTGGTAATGCAGAATTAGCAGAAGGTAGATGTAAGATCAGGAAAGACCTAAAGAAGGAGAAAATGGAGGAACAGGCAAACTTGAAGAAAATGTGGGACTAAGAGAGAGAGGTGACCAAATAGAAATCAAACCCTGCCTTCAATGAGCATGTGAGCTACTGGAAGCTACAAATAGCAAGCAATGCTCAGGATCAATCTGAAGGAGGAAACACAGGATCACGAAAGGCTTCAGTCCAGAGAGGGACTAAGAGCATTCCTCCTGATCAAAATATGTTGTTGGGCTGACATCAATGGCTAAACAAATATTTTTTATAACAAACATTTTTAAGCACATCATTGTGCTAAGCACTATATGAGACACCAAGGATCCAAAGGAAAACCCCTAACTTCAAAGAGTTCACAGTAATGGAAAACAGCAAACACAGATGACTAAATAGAAAATATATATGTATTACACACCATGCAAGCATATAAATATAGATAAAACAAATCCATGCAAAATTAAAATAAAATGCTGAATAATGAAAAATTTCTCATAAGAACAAAATCAGGCTTGCAGAAGGGGTATGATGGTTTGAGGTCTTTTTGGGGAAGGAGCAGCATGGTTTGGTGATACAAAAAGCTGGACTTTGGTTCAAATCCCACTTCAGACATTTGATGATGTTGACCCTTAGGAAGGCAGATTGCCTGAGCTTCCGTTTCCTCATTACATAAGTGGGGGTAACCATAGTACCCCAGAGGTGTTGTTGAGGATCATTTGAGGTCCTGGTTCGAAAGCATCTTATGTAAATCTCATGTGTCAGTTATATTATTATCAGTATCTAGTCAGTTTGAAAGATTATGAGGATAACGAAATAATTTATGTCAAGGTCTTGGCAGGCCTTGACATACCATATAAATATGAGCTATTATTATAAAACGAGTGTTATTCAGGCAGCTTTCAGATGAAGAAATCAAAGCTATCTATAGTCATATAAAAATGCTCTAAATCACTTTAATTAGAAGAATGCAAATTAAAATAATTCTGTGGTACCACCTCACATCTATCTCAGATTTTTCTGTAGCACTAAACCCTGGTGACTATTCTTTCTTCTCCCTTGGCTTCTGTGTCACAAATCCTTTCTGGTTCTCCTTAGCCTCGCTCCATAGCTCCTCTTCTTCCAACTCCTTGACCCTCTTAGAATTACAGAATTTGGAGCCACAGCAAGACCCAAGAGGTCAGCTCATCCAACCTCCCTCATCTTATAGAGGAGATAAATAAGACCCAGATAGTGACTTGCCCAAGGTCACACAAATTGTAAATGGCACTTCTATGAAGATTATTCTCAGATCATCATGTCTAGCCCCAATGTCTTTCCCAATCTCCAGACTCACATTTCCAACTGCAAATTGGTCATAGACTCATAGGTACAATGATAGAGTTGGAAGGAACCTTAGAAACTATCTAATCCAGCCCTTTCATTTTGTAAGTGAGGCAACAAGAGAGCCAGAATGGGTAAGTGGGTAGTAAGTAACAGAGCTAGGATTTTAATCCAACCTCCTTCCACTTTGCCAGTATCCTGGTGGGACCTCAAACTTATATTCCACCCCCAAAATGTTTCCATCTCCCCTTCCAACTCTATATATTTAGGGTAAGATAGAGACGTGGTGTACTTTCCTTTGGTAGTTCCATTTAAAAATATGCTTCCACTCTAATATAAATGGACAATCTAATTCTTCTGCTTTTCTTTCCTTTATCCCAGTTCTTATGAAAGACCCCCCCCAAAAAAAAGGCAAAACAGAGAATTCTCCATCATAGTCCTTGAGGCTAGTGACAGAGGAGCAGAACATCTCTGTGTCTTCTCCTGAAAAACAAGATGACTCCAAGGTTGATAACTAACCACTGGTGAACCCAATATGACTATTAGTTTTTTGGTCCTTGAGGGAATTGATTTGCATTGAGACTTCTATTTGCCCCATAGAGAAACATATCTCTGTGTACCATCTGATACTTCTCCCTGCCTTGACTTATAACTATGCATATAATAAAGTCTTTTACCCGGTAGCCTAAGTTATAATAAAGTAGATTTTTTCACAACACAAGATGCTCAAGGTACAAAAACAGGTCAGTTTAACTTATATTATACTGAAAATAGAATATAATCAAATTAGAAGAGAGCTCCAAGAGCTGGATTTTATCCATCTCTAAGCAGTTGGCAATGGGGAATTAGAAAGTATTGATGAACCCTATAGAATCCTAAATAACTGATCAGGTCACTAAAAACTTTTAGCTAAAGGTTCGATTATTGAGAGAATTGAGGAATCAATTAGCAAGCAATTATGAAGAATACAGTGGTTCTTTACTCAAGCATTTATCATTTGTATGTACCTAGAACCAGGCCTTAACATTGGGGACACAAAAAAAGACAAAAGTCAGTCTTCTGATTTTAAGGAGTTCAGAGTCTAAGCTAGTGTGAGCTAGGCACTGGGAATGCTATGGTAAAAATGAGACATCTTCCTTTAAGAGCTTCAAGATTATTCTCAGATCATCATTTCCAGTACACCAGAGAAAATGTGACTGTACACCTAGAAGTAAATACAAAGTAGAGACCAATGGAAGTAACACACAGATCATTGATTATGGCCTCCAATGGAGCTGTGCTCACAAAACAAGAGAAGATAGATTTGAATGTGAATAGGGAACCACTGAGAGTCCTAGAGAAGATGATCTGTGATAATAATATAATTAATGAACTCAATAGATTGAACCAAGATAAAAATTAGGAAAAAAGTGTCCAGTTAGGAAACTAGGACAATATTTTTGGTATCAAGGTGGTGATAGAGGGGATTAAAAAAAAAAGAGATACAAGAATTACTATTAAAGAACTGCTTCGTTTTGACTATGTTTCAGAAGACCAATCCCCTTACTACAAATCACTATGCATAGAAAAATCACAGAAGCACCATTTCTGAGTTGGAAGAGATAAATAGTCTAATCTATATGGGGTCCAATATTCCCCTTGTGGCATCTCTACCAAGTAGTCACCCATTTCTATCAAATTGATAGAAAAGCTCCAAGGAGAGAGGAACCTCCCTCTTACCATATGAGTCCATTCTACCTTTGTTCAACCCTTCCAAATCTACAAGATAGGTCTACTTTTTAAACATGCCTTTGGAGAGTAGTCCAAGTTTTGCCTTCAGTCATAGCACATGCAATTTATCAAAAGATATAAATCTTTATTATGGGGTAAATGTCTATGATTATTTAGACCACACCTAAAATTATTGTAGTCACATTCCAGTTGTTGAAATGTTAACCAGGAAGCCTGTCCTTACTCAAAATTCAAATTAAGGATGAAGGATATAGAAGGAATAAACTAATTGTGAGTGAACATCAGGAAACCATCCAAAACTCTTTCCTAGCCAGGCATACCTTTATGATTTTTTTGTCCCCCTGCTACCAGTTCCAGGCTGTTTTTTATGTGAGGTGTATCAGAACAATATTGAATAAATTGTACAAACTTATGGAAATCCATAAAGGAAAAATATAACTGATTGATCACTCTAAGTTAGAATAGAAACCTTATTGAATCTGCTTGGTCCAGACTGATAGCCTCTATGCATTGCAGCCCATTAAGAGATCAATCAATCCTGCAAAGAAATAATACCTAAATCTAATGTGATCTCCATGGCTGAGAGTGGCCAGCACAGTTGAGAAATGGCTGAATTCATTAATCTCTGATGTCACACACTAGAGAAAACTTTATTAGGATTTTCCAGAAAAAGAAAAATATTGAGGTCATGTTGTCCCAGAGTTGTAAGTCACTCTTGGCCTCATAAGTTCTCTGACTATCATTGTACGTGTCTATCATACTATTATCCTCCACAAAATCTGTTTATAGAGTGTGCTCCCCAGATTTGTGGGGAAAGGGACTTTATAACTACTTTATTTTAATGCCCTTGAGTAAATGCCTTTTTTCCCTAAAAACCAGTCTACTGGCTAATGGTTAATAGGAAGCATACCAGTGGGGGCTGCTGAGCTACAACATTAGCAATAATCATCTACAGGTTTACCCAAGAATGTAGAGTAGGAGGTAGCCCTCCAAAGACCTAATTTGTTAGTGTGAATGCAAATTGGGGGTGGAGAGGGAGGATAGAGAAAGGTATGCTACAAAAAGAAAAGTTCTCACAAGGAGATTTTACCTCTCTCCATGTCAGAATATTGGAAAAGATCATTTTGGAGGGTTAGAAAGAACACAAAACATTGTTACTGGAATGAAGAGATTGTCCAAGTGTTCTGAACTTCAATTAGAAATATGTCAAATATGCAGTCTACCACCCTCCTAAAAACAAACTAAACCAAATGAAATTTTAATTAGAAAATGTTTGTCAAAATAAAAATACAATATAACAGATAATATTACTGTATGGTTTTCTAAGTCAACGTACAGCATCTTGGGATCTTTGTGTATGGTTTAGTGGCCCTGGTTTTTATTTGAGTTTGACACCATCGCAGAAAGGGATAGTGAACATGAAGAATTTCGAGAAGCAGGAGAGCATTATAACACCATACAAATCAACCACAACCAATGCACATGAAAAATCAAAAGGAGTTTGAATCCTAAGTAATAAGTCATAGAAATGAGATCACCAAAAAAAAAAAGTGAAGTGGAGGACTGAGGAGAGAAGAGGGTGCACATTATAAGACACTTTATCTCTGTCACTTTTTTGTCAATGTTTTTCTTTGTCATGTGGGAACACTTGGGAGGGGGAAATTAAATTACTGAAGTAAAGACAAAAGAAATTAGCAAAGGCATTTGAAAAAAACAAATTTTCCCTATGTAATTTGTGTCTAGAGAAAAACTGGCTGTTCTTGTGTGTTGATGGACATACCAAAAAAAAAAAGGTGTGTGTATATATGTATATACACACACACACACGCACACAAATAATTTCTCAATTGCTACTTTGGAATGAGAAGAAAGTTGAATGTTTTAATATTTTCTACATATTCTAAAGATACTTTTTTGAATAGGAAAACTCTCTCAAAATTGTTCTCAGTGATATACTGAAATATTTTACAAATGGGTTTTCATAATGACCAGACCCCTTCAAGCATAATAAACACTGACAGACAATCATAATGACCACTGACAATAACCAATGGTCACCTGAGATCTCATCATTATGATATTTTAAATCAGTTTAAGATATTCAACACCTTTTCAACTACTTCAGCTTCTTCGTCTCTCTGATAGGAGGGCTGGTGGGTGGAACACTAACCTCCTCCCAGTTTTTCCTTATAAAGGGGCTTTTCAAACAGTTCTCTCTTTTGCATTTGCAAAGTTTGGTTTAGATGGAGTATGATGCCCTGGTGCCAACTTCATTCTGAAGGTTTGTCCTATCCAGTAGATTGCAAGGTCCTTGAAAATAGGACTGTCTTTCTCTCTCTCTTTTTTTTAAGGTTTTTTGCAAGGCAATGGGGTTAAGTGGCTTGCCCAAGGCCACACAGCTAGGTAATTATTAAGTGTCTGAGGCTGGATTTGAACTCAGGGACTCCTGACTCCAGGGCTGGTACTCTATCCACTGCGCCACCTAGCTGCCCCTTGTCTCTTTTTCTTTTCTTAGCATAGTGTCTTCAATATAGTAAGTGTTTAATAAATGTAGATTGAATTGAATTGACCTTTCTACACTGTGTTAAGGTTTCCTATGCACTTTCCAGGCATTATCTCATTGGATTCTTTTGGAAGTAACCTGAAACCAGGTCTTCCTGGTTCTAAGACCAGAGCTTCTCCCACCATACAAGGTTGCCTCTTGTCAGATGTTATCTGTTGGAAGCAGGTCAGATCTTCCCAACCCTAGGTCCCATCTAAAATATCCAAAACATTTATTATTTTATAAATTTATTCTTTCAAGTATTTTCCCCAATGACAATTTAAAATAATTTTTAAGTTTCTTTTTAAAAATTCTCAGTTTCTGGGTGGCTAAGTGGCGTAGTAGATAGAGCACCAGCCCTGGACTCAGGTGGACCTAAGTTCAAATCCGACCTCAGACACTTAATAATTACCTACCTGTGTGGCCTTGGGCAAGCCACTTAGCCCCCATTGCCTTGCAAAAATCTAAAAAAAAAAAGTTTTAATTTTAAAAATAAAAATTCTGAGTTTCAAATGTTCTCCTTCCCTCCCCCCATTGAGAAGGCAAATGATTTGTTATAGTTTTTACTTGTCTAGTCATACAAAACAAATTTACATATTAGTCATGAACAACAAATATTCATTTAAGTGTTTACTACGGGCCATGGGCTGGGAATACAAGTGCAAGCAGAAAGAGCGACAGTCCTTGCCTTCAAGTAGCTTCCATTCTAATGGGTGAAAACACATAAAAGGAAGCTGAAGCACAAGGGGGGTTGGAAAGGCAGATGTGAAGATGACCCATGCTGGAGTTCAATAGAGAAAGTCCAGGGAAACAAGATGGGCAGTTCAGAAAGGAAGAAAGATATGGTGGGTTTGGGCTTCCTCCAGAAAATGGAGCTTCTGGGAGGAACCAGTCAATCAGAGGGAGAAGCCTGCAAGGCTGGCAATACTTCCAGTGTAGACCCAGAGGTAGCATGAGCTTCCATACTGAAGAGATTACTACCACATAGCAGAAAAAAATCTAGAGAATGGACTGCAGGCCGAAGAGGAACACAAGCACCACACTGAGTGGAGAATTTTTATTTTTAGGGAAAAAAATCTTGAGAGTCTTGACTATCTCTTTAGGGACTACTGCACATAATTAACAAGACTGTTATTCAAAACTAATTATACACCAATAAATTAAGGCCAGAGAGGAATCATTTAGGGAATAATTTCCTTCTGTTTTATAAACAAGTTTTGTAACCAGATTTAAAATCTGAATATGATCGATTCTAGGTTATTTGTTGGGAGATTATCCAATTTACGGATTATCTTTCCCCAATTTCTCTTCTCAGTTCAGAGAAAAGCATCCTACTCACAGAAGGGGGAAGATGGATCCAGCTTCCCTTCTTCATTTTATCCATTTGCCATTGAAATCTCATTTTAGTCAGATAAAAGCTGAGTGTTTTCTTCAAGTCCCTTCTCCTCAAAACAGATATCTAGATTTCTCTTAAGGCCCCCAAGAATGCAAGGGTAATGGAGTTTAATCTAAAGTCTATCTTCAGCTAGTCTTAACCTGCTCACAAGGAGTTAAAAATATAAGACTTTCAAACTCCTACCAGAGGCCTCCTTCAGTTCCGAAGATGTGGGTAAGAGCTTTTCAGACTCAAGATGCTCATAGCCACCAAGATCAAATGTAAGCGGTTGGCTGTGACTCCCCAGCTAGCCTGGTTTCTTACAGGATTCATTTATCTTCAAACTTTCCACCACTGAAGGAGATCCAGCCTTTTTATTTCTCTGAGTATCAAGCTCAGAAATGAACTCTTCTTCCAGCTGGTTAACTCTCTTTAACCCCCGCAGGCAGCTGCAATATTGTGCCTTAATTCCACAGCATTACAAATTCTCTAAAATTGAACCAAGAAAAATGAGATAAATATTAAATGTGATGGGGAGAATGTTTCTGGGAAGGAGATGATTTTTATATGCTTTAATCAGGAAAAAAGTTTCTTTCTAAATGATGAATACTGGATGTTCAGAGATGAAAAAAGGAAAATACTAATTCAGGTAATCACCAGAGCCTGAGGATAAAGAAGCCGAGTATCCTTCCAACTCAACCTGCCAACGGAGGCTAAGCTCTTTGGTGAGGTCTAGAGAGGAGATTTCTTTCCTTTGATATTTTCAAATCAGGGTTATATTGTAAACAATTTGTAATTCAGTGATAAAGATTAAAATCCCCTAAGAAACCCAGTTTAGCCAATAAAAAGAAATTATTTCCATTTCTTAACAAGGATTATTAGGAGGAGGAAACAAAAACTACTACTCTCATCACAAAACACTGTCAGAGGCAAGATAGGAGAGAAGTCTAAGGGCAAGAATAGGAATTTATTCCATTTCCACAAATCAGTGTTAACACTTTGCTAAGAGCTAAGGACCAGGGACAGTTCAGTATTTCAGAACCTGGTGGTTTGATGAGCTCAAGAGCGCCCCTGCTGTCACAGTCCCATTTCAGCCTAGGAAATCTTGTTCTTGTCTTTCCAAGCATCTTTCCTTTAGAATCTAATCAAGGTCTTCTCTTATTTTTTTTTGGGGGGGGGGGTCATTGTTGTTTTTAACTTTTTCCTGTATCACGAAGAATAGCAATAGGCTGGCTGGAATGTAGCATGCAGGAAGGGGAGTAACTTTTTTTTAGCTTTTTGCAAATCAAATGGGATTGAGTGACTTGCCCAAGGCCACACAGCTAGGTCATTATTAAGTGTCTGAGACCGGATTTGAACCCAGGTCCCCCTGACTCCATGACCGGTGCTCTATCCACTGAGCCACCTAGCCGCCCCAGGGGAGCAATTCTAAGGAAGGTAGAAAGGTAAGGTTTTGAGAGGAGTCATTTGTGGTCCATTGTGGATTGGAGCAACGTATAATGAGTCTGGATAGGTCAAAGCTAGTTTCTGAAGGATTTGAAAGCTAAACACAAGTTCGTCTTTTATGCTAGAGGCAATTGGAAGTCACTGAAGGTTTTTGACTATTAAAAGGACATGGTCATTTAAGGAATAAGCAGCCCAGCTCCCTTCCCATATGCATCTGACTTTGATAATGGCCTTTACACTATTTCTCACAACCAACCCATCACTGGTGTCAATTTGCCTCCTATATACGTCTTTGTCTCTTGACTCACCTGTAACAAAATCATGAAATCATGGTGTTCTGCAATGTGGTCATATGGAGTCACTTCAGAATTATGAATTTTTTAAATAAATATTGGTTTTGTGGTAAAGAACACATTCTCTAAATGTGCCCCATCTTGATCTATTATTTAATTATTGATAACTTTTAAATTGTGCCAACTCCAACCCAGACTTCTGTCTATAGTCAACCCAATTCATCTGCTCTTGTTTATTTCCTTTTCTTAAGCACTATGTCTACTTCTTCACATAGCATGTGCAGTAGCAGAACCCAATAGTGTTGTGGTGGGACTATGCTGTCAAAAAAAAAAAAAAGAATCCTGTTTAGTTTATTCCATCTCATACCTATTTCCTATCCTTTTGATTTCATATGTAAATTACCAAGTTTAGTTTAATGTCATTCTTGGTCTCTTCAGATTCACTTTTCCCTGATCTTTTGTGAAAAAAAGGATTTTATATTATTATATATTAAATTCTAAAACAAATATGATATAATATATGATTATATATTATAATATAGAATTACATGACATATAATTATATCATGATATAATACATAATGCAGTACATGTTGCCCTCAAGAAGATTACAATCTAATAAAGGGAACAAAATAGATAGATAAATAAAGGTTAGGAAAGTTCAGAGTTGCCTGAAAGAGGACTGGGACTTTGCATCTATTCTGTACAATATTTGTTTAAGGAGCACAGTTGTGTGTGTGTGTGTGTGTGTGTGTGTGTGTGTGTATTGTCCATAAGTTTTGTGAATGTTCACATGGAGCATGAGAGCTTGTGGGAGGGGGGATCAGTTGATTTTGAGAATTCATCTTTCTAATTGATCTTTCAGTCTCAAAAGAAAAGGGGCAAGTGGACAGTTGGATGGGAAGACTATAATGTTGAGACTGAATCCAAGTAAAGTTCTTGAACTTGGCCCTTGACTACACTGGCTTCCCATACAGGTGATAGCATCACTGTAACAAACACAGAGCCTCCAAATGTTATCCCTTTGAAGGACAGGGCTCTTTTGGGCATATATATTTGAGTAGTTTCATTTTTCCTGCTAAAATTACTTTATGGTCCTACCTCAGGATTGTCTCTAATAGAGAATCCCTATCTTCTGAAACTCAACCAAACAGTTTTCTTTAATTAAGCAATATGGACCTGTGGAATTTTTTTAATGGCTCACATTCTAATGTATCCTATATAGAGATCTGCCCACAGTTGTGCTGAGAGCACCTTGCCCAGATCTCCAATTTGGCTCCATCACTCAATTCAACAAGTCTTCCCTAAGTATTTAATGCACACCACTGAACACCAGACACTGTAGTAGGGACCAGGGACACAAAGATGAAGACAAGAGCCCCTGGTCTCAAGACGTAAATTCAATTAGAAACAATATGCCCACAGTTAAATACATACAAAATAATCAGAGATTGTAGAGGAGTACCACCAATTGGAGACCTGGAAAGGTCTCCTGCAAGAAGGGATAACAAGAGAAGGGAGAAGAAAATGTAACCCAACTCATACAAATACTTGGAGGAAGAAAATATGAGAAAATCCAGCTGGTTTGTCTGGTACTTGTAAAATCAACCCAGAAAAATAGCTTGGAACTCATTTGTAAAGGGTCTTCACTGGAAAATGCAACAATTCATAATATAACCTAGAGACAAGAGTGAGCCATTGAAGTTTCTTGAGTGGTGATGTGGAATAGTCAAAACTATCTTAGCAACATCAGTTTGGCAGCTCTGAGGAAACTGTATTGGGGAAGGCAAAGACTAGAGATAGAAAGAGAATTTGGGATGTTATTGCAATTGTCCAGGTGTAAGGGAGAGCAAACCTGACCTAGGGTTGTGTCCATGTCAGATCCAGAAGGCAGTGAATGTAATTAGATGCTGTGAAGGTAGAATCAATAATATTTGGATTAAAGAAAGTGAAAAATCAAAGTTGACTCCAAAGTTGTGAACCTTGGTGGCTGACAGAAGGTGATGCTTTCAAAAGAGACAGGGGAAATTTAGAAGAGAGCAAATCTGAGGGACAGTTCATGAGTTTTGTTTTAGACACACTGCACAAAAGACACCTCTGGATTGGCTACACTGAGGGAAATGTCCAGCAGGGATTTGGAAAAGTGGGATTGCAGTTTGGAAAAGCTTTGAAGACTGGCTATGTAGATTTGAGAGTCTTCAGCACAGATACTCAAATACAAGCTCTTTCACTGCCTAACTTGGTTTTTGCTTATATGTGTGCATACTGTATCTATGCCATTGAAGGTGAGCTCTTTGAGGGCAGAACAAGCTCACTCTTCTGGATGCATGATGTATGAGACACCTGATGGACTAGACAGAATATCATTACCCTGGATATGACAGTAATCGAAAAGATGTGCTGCTACCATAAGTCTGCATTCAGTTTGCTGTGTCTGCTTGGGTCCAACAAATAGACTCCAAAAATCTGAAATTCTTGCTTATCCTACAACTGGAGCTAGAAAACTGGAGATCATCAACCTTAGTACACAAACCATCAGAAATAGCTGAAGTCAACCTGTGTGAAATGGCTATTCAAAAGCTGGAACTATCAGCAATGAAGGTCAGGGAACACACCATAAAATACAGACTAAGGGCCAATTCTGTAAAGTCCTATCACCTCTTGTTTCATCATTTCTCTGTTCCCAGTCAGAGACTTCCTCTCAATATTTCCTAATTCTAAACTCTGACTGATCAGGATTATCCAAAATGGTCTTATGCAGCCAGCTAATATCTTCTAGAATATAGTCTATTCCCTTAGGTCTCTATTCTCTGATATGCATGAATGGATAACCTGAATAACTAAATTTTAGTGATGTTGATGATATATCAACTACTATGACCTCTTCCAATTATATTTATCAATCAGCATCTCCAAATGGCAATTTAGTTGGGAGAATAGAAGCAGGAAGAGGACAATTATGGTCACTGCAAGTGGAAAGTACAATGATATTTCCCCCCACAACATCACACAGAACTTTGCAAAGGAAGAAGTGACTCATTTGCTGCTGATTTACATGTTATTGGTCCCCCAGAACTGCTGACACTGCTGCAAATATAGATAAAGAGGAGGAAGCAGGTAGAAGTGAGGTGATTTCTTGTTATTGTAATGGGAATCTTCCTTTCCCACAACCCCCAGCATGACAAATATTCTCTGCCTGAATTCAATGTATCAATAGCAGGATGAAACTTCTGGTTTTATAGTAGTCACTTTTATGATATCCCTGATTGGTGCACAAGATGCCATAACGAGTCAAAGAAGTGGTTTCCTTCTGGTCCTCTCAGATGCAATCTTTCAGATGATAAGATGGGATGGCAATAAAAAGTAAAAAAGAATAACTCTTCTGTCCCCCAATATGATGGTCATGGGAGTCACTATGTAATGGAAATCGAACTAGGCCATACTTATATCAGAATTCATTTCTCTGACCAGGAATGCCATCTTGTCACATTATCATTCCTGAATAACCATTTATCAAACAGTCACAGAGCAGATTCTTTTTAAAGATCAGTACTGGGGGGCACTTAGGTGGCACAGGGGATAGAGCACTGGCCATGAAGTCAGGAGGACCTGGGTTCAAATCTGGCCTCAGATACTTAATAATTACCTAGCTGTGTGACCTTCGGCAAGTCACTTAATTCCATTGCCTTGCAAAAATAAAAAAAAAAAAGACCAGTATTAGATTAGATGAGTGTCTGAGATCTCTTGCAAATCAAAGATTCTATGAATTAAGTAAAATATGCTTTATTGTATTTCAACCCAAGACTCAGTGAGGTTTAATCACTGAATCATGATGACACAGCTAACCATCTGAACAAAACTTGAAAGTAAGTCAACGACCTTCATGTTTATTGATCTCTGCACTATTCTCTATGACTGTGGTGGTTTGGGGTCCCTAGCTGATTCCAAGTAGGAGCAGAGAAGATTTAAAACAAGAGCTAAAGGGATTTTGAATTATTTGCTTGTGTGTATGTGACAGATAGAAACTGAGAGAGTGAGAGCACTAATCATGTTAACATTTGTGAAAAGGCCCCCCTGGGAGGCATTCCCCTTTAGCATACCTGATGTGTCTGTGGGTGAGATGACACAATCCTCAGGCACCTAGGTGAGTAAAGACTATTCAGGATTCTCAGTCCAGTTGTCTCTCCTAACCCTGTGCTCTGAAGTTCAACAAAAGCTAAATGTTCACTTGCCAGGGTTTTACAATTGGTAGTTCTACTGATAGGTTATTAGCATCCTACCTCTGTGGTCTCTTACTTAACCTTTCTAGCACGTGGTTTTCCCACCTGTAAAATTAAAGGCTTGAACACAATGCCCCTAAGATCTCTTTCAGCTTTAAAACCTATGATCCTATAAAGCAAATTAGTATTTTTTGTTATAATTTTTATTGCCTGTGAGAACCATCTGGGATGACTCCTGCCTTTTAGAACATGCTTGGTAGGGAGCATAACAGATGTCATAAGCTTGTCCAAGAACACGTAAGAAGACCAGAAAAGAATATCTCAGTGTTGAGAGCTTGAGACATGAATGCCAGTATGGAAAGGAAAAAATGATTGGGCAGGACCTCCTCTTCTGAATGTACCAGCAGCAGAATAAAGGAAGAAAAGCCTTACTTAGTAGAGAGTTTTCAATTGTCAGTAAGGAACAGCTCCCAGAGCTTGATTCTGGGACAAAAGAAAACCAAATAAAAAGGTTTTGAAACACAGGACAGAATGTATCCCATGTCAAGCTCTCCCTAAGGTGTCCAATTTGACTCTGAATGTAGCCTCCAATTTTCCCAGTGGGTCTCCTAGACAAAGTAGCCCTTGTTTCAAGGTACTCCAAGGACCTGCATTCATTTTTCTCTTCCCCCCCCCCCAAATCAATAGGGTTAAATGACTTGCCCAAGGTCACCTAGGTAATTGTTAAGTATCTGAGGTTGGATTTGAACTCAGGTCCGCCTGAGTCCAGGTCAGTGCTCTATCCACTGCGCCACCTAGCTGCTGCCCATTGCATTGATTTTCTTTTCTTTTTTTTTAAGGTTTTTGCAAGGCAAATGGGGTTAAGTGGCTTGCCCAAGGCCACACAGCTAGGTAATTATTAAGTGTCTGAGACCGGATTCGAACCCAGGTACTCCTGACTCCAGGGCCAGTGCTTTATCCACTTCACCACCTAGTCACCCCTGCATTCATTTTCAAACTCAGATCTCATAAATCCTCACCAATGTCTTTACCTTTACTAGTTAGGCAGAGTACAATTCAAATGTAAGATATTTAATGAAATGGCATATAGGAAAAGTAGTAATAAAACATTTCTTCATAAACTTAGAGAATGATCTCCCCAAAGAAGATACTATCAATAGGAAGAGGGGATGTACATAAGGAACACACTAGAGGCTGCATCACATGAATAGGCTATACCCACTGAGGGACATAATGTAGGGAAGGCATGTGATCAAAATATAAGGGCACATAAGACTGTTCTTTAGCTAATATTTGTTGTTTGGGTCATTGCACTAAGCTTAGGCTCCATTTTTCCTTTCCACAAATACTGGAATGTCTTATAGCCCAGTAGCACCCAGGGTTAAGGAACTCGAAGAAACACCCAGGACACCTCTAACCCTCTCATAGGCATCTGGAGTTCCCTACAAAGGATAATGGATTTGTTGAAATATGCATGGCAAAGACTAAAAAAGTGAATAACATTTGTGAATATATTTATGCTTATGCAAAATATTTTTCAGATACCCGCCTTTCTGGTTTGGAGATTTGACTAATCCATCACTGTGACACTAATGTTTCCAGAAACAGATCTGTCAGGCTGCTTTGTATTACTTTTTAATGGGCCCCTCCCTTTCAGCAATCATACTTACAAATTCAGGTTATAAGGCATCCAGTTAATAAGTCACATAGACCTCCCCCCTCCCCAGGCAAGGGCTTTGAGAATGTTGTCCTGAGCAAGCAGATTTGACATAGGTAACTATGTCAAAAGTGCTATGGCAGGTGAGAAAACCCTCAAGAAAACTTGGGAGATGCAGATTTTCCCAGAGTCATCCCCAAATCTAAATGGAACAGTTGGTTTTCACTCCAGAATTCCATTTTCCATGTGCCAGGGAAGTCTGGAAAAACCAGAAATTCCTCACATAAAGTAATAGTACATAACACAAGTTTCATATTTTATGGACCAGTAAAAAGCCCTGCATTTGGAGTTAGAGGACCTGAGTTTTCAGTAACTAATTCCTAACTGTGATACTCTGGGAAGGACCATTGTCTCTGAGCCTCAGTTTCCTCATCTGAAAAAAATGAGAAGGCTGGACTCAATGACTTCCAAAATCCCTCCCAACTCTAAACCTTTAATACTATAATCTTAGTTATAGAACTACATGGAGCATTTATGATTTCTTCCAGGTGGGAAACTCTCAGCATAAAACCTCTCACAACCCTTGGTAATCTGGGGAGTTCTTAACCATTTTTGTGCTTGACCCTTTAGCAAGTTGCTGGATTCTACAAATCCCTTCTCAAAATAACTTTATTGTCTATACTCATAATTAAAGGAAATGCTAAATTTCTGTAAGGATTTAATGAAAATAAAAAAGTATTTTTTTCTCATTTCTGTTCATAGGACCCCTGAAAACCACAGATTATGAACCTCAGGAATAACAGCAACAGCTATGATATTTGCTAACACCTTTAAGGTATACAAAAGGCTTTGTAAATAGTATCTCATTTCCTCACAATACCCCTGGAAGGTAGATGATGTTATTAATCCTATTTTGCAGATGAGGAAACTGAGGCAGGCAAAATTGGAGTGACTTGTTCAAAAGGTCACACAGCTTCTGAAACTGAATTTGAACTCAGTCCAATGTTCTGTGTACTTTACCCCCCCCCCCCAGCAAACTAGATCAGTTCTAGAAAATTACCTAAGCCAAACAGAAGTAACTTGACTTGAACACTGGCCTTCCTTGCTACCAAACCTCTTCCACTGATCAGGCAGTCTCCAACTATAAATTATGTGAGATACTCAAAACACTGGATGTGGGTCATGCAACCAAAGTGTTCTAAGTTGCTGTTATTCTATTAAAATTAGGTTCTGGAGAGTCCAATGGCAGTGTTTCCTAAGCCTGTGAAACATCCATGCCTCTAAGAAAGGCCTTCTCACTTGCCTCATCATCCCCTCCCACCACCTTTCCCTCCAATGATGTCATCTAGAGCCACAGTAACTTCAAAAAATTGCCAGCATTCTACTTGGAAAAAAAAATCAGCAGACAGTTTTGAAAATTTTAAAATAATGCTTCTATTTTAAGTTTCCTTAGGGTCAGCTTGGAGGATACTTCCAGAAATGAAGGCAGAATTGACACTCTCTGAAATCATTTAATCATAACCCAGAGTTCTCAAGAAGGTGATTGTTCCTTCCTAAAGCTATAACTAAGGCTGGGTGACAAAACCTTTGCCCTGGAACAGAGAATTGTGTAGCATTTACATTTCTATATCAGGAATAATTTGCTTAAGTAGGTAGGTCCCAAGTGGTATTTCCTTCCTAGCTTCTTCAGTGGCAATCTGATGGTGACCCTGGATCTCTAAATCTTACCTATACTCTGTATTCTTCTGTCGTGTGTGTGTGTGTGTGTGTGTGTGTGTGTGTGTGTGTGTGTGTGTGGAGAGAGAGACAGAGAGAGACAGAGAGAGACAGAGAGAGACAGAGAGAGAGTTTAAATGTTGTATTATTAATGAACCTTAAAAGTTTATTGATATATAATTTTCTCTGTTTTTGTTCTTCCTGGTTTAGGTATCAACATCATATTTGTTTCATAAAAAGAGTTCTGTAGGACTCCCATCTGTTATTCAAAATAACTTATTTTTAGTATTGGAATTAGTAGATCTTTAAATATTTGCTAGAATTCACTTGGGACATCCTTCTGATTCAAATGTTTTTTATCTTAGGAAGCTCATTTATAGTGTTCAATTTCTAAATTAGGACTATCTAAATATTCTAATTTCTCTTCTGCTAATCTAGGCAGTTTATGGCTTTGCAAGTATTCTTCCATTTTACTTACATTGTTAAATTTATTAATATATCACTGGGAAAAATAACTTATAATAATTGAAATTGACTTCATCTTCATTAGTAGACTATATTCACCCTTTTCATTTTTGACGCAAGTGATTTGATTTTCTTTGTCTCTAATCATATTAACCAATGTTTTAGTGATTTTAATGATTTTTCCATAAAACCAACTCCTAGTTTATTAATTCAATTTCTTAAGTTTAATTTTATTAATCCCATAGTGGTTTTTCAATTTGGTTAGCTAGGGATGTTAGTTGTTCAATTGGGGATGTTTAATGTGTTCTTTTGCTTTTTGAATTGTGTACCCAGTTCATTGATCTATTCTTTACTTTATTGGTGGAAGTATTTAGAGATATAATTTTTCCTCTGATTACTGCTTTTGCTGTTTTCCATAGATTTTAGCATATTGTCTCATTAGTATAATTCTCTTTAATTAATTTATTTTCTATAATTTGTTCTTTAACCCTATAAATTCTTTAAGATTTGGTTATTTAGTCTCTAACTTTTCATCTGTGTTTGTAATGAAACCTTATTATAGTTTTTGTTACATTATAATCTGAAAATAACATTTCTGATTTTCTGCATGTAACAAGAAAGTTTTGATGCTCCTAACATTTGGTCAGTTTTTGTAAAAGTGCCATATTTTACTGAGATAAAATATATTTCTTTCTATTTCCATTCAGTTCTCTCTAGATAGCTAGCATATCTTGCTTATCTAAGATTCTTTTCATCTCTGTGACTTCTATCTCATTTATTCATCTCAACCCAAATGGTCAGACTTGGCTTGAAGTCTGCCAGTAGGGGAGAACCAGCTCCAGGGTTGGCCAATTCCATTTTTGTACAACTTTGTAAGGAAGGTGATTTCTGCCCTTCCTCTTGATATCAAACTTAAACCTTACTTCTTGTAGCTTCTCCCTATTGTTGCTAATTTTATAGTTTCACCCCCTCTTCTTACATCTGATCTCAGACAGAGCATGTCTAAACTTTCATCGCTGTCAGAGATGGGGAACCTCTGACTCAAGGGCCATAATGGTCTGGCATTGCCAAGGCAAGTGCAGGTAGGACTTTAAAATTCAATAAATCTAGGTGTTTTAGGGGGAAATTAATTAGGGTTTGTTTTTTTTTTTTTGCAAAGCAAATGGGGTTAAGTGGCTTGCCCAAGGCCACACAGCTAGGTCATTATTAAGTGTCTGAGACCGGATTTGAACCCAGGTACTCCTGACTCCAGGGCCAGTACTTTATCCACTTCGCTACCTAGCCGCCCCTGGGAAATTAATTAAATATTTGACCTAATATTGTCCTCGAATGATAGTCCTCTAATGTCCCTTGGCAGAAAAAAATCTATGAGATCTCTGTGATATCACACAGAAAATATTTGAAAATAGTCAACATACCCTTTTGAGTCTTAACTTTATTGGCTAGCTGTTTCAACTGATTGCCATGTAGCATACATGCCACTATCCTCTGAATACGTTTCAATTTATTAATGTCCTTCCTAAAAAAAGTAGTGCCTGCAATTGAATGAGATATTCCAAGTTATTTTATCAAGGGTATCGATTCCTCTGTTGCCTTGACAATTATGCCACTCATCATTTTTTACTGCTTTCAGATGCACAATAAAACCAACTCTACCCTTTTCCTATCCTATTGACTCTTCAAAGAAGGCATCTGAATCATCCTTCTACTCAGCTGCAAATTTCTTGAATCTTCTAATTGGTAGTGATGTCAGAATTAATAAGCTTTCAATCCATCAGCATGTTAACTCATTGGTCAAGGATTTCACGTTTTCAGCAACAATCAAATTAAAATTTATGCCGAGTCGAAGAACTGTTTGATTATCTGCATGCTCTGCTCTTTTCTCTGCCTCCATTACTGCAGAATCATAAAAGCCTGGACACACAGGACTGAGGGTGGTCCTTTGTATTTTCCTTTGTCTAGCGATTTCCTATAGTCAACACATCCATCATCTCCACTAGCTTTTGATGAGTTTCTCCATATTCAGCTGGGCTCATAATCCTCATTTATGTCAGCAGGGGATTTGGATGTAAACTCTTACAATAAGGATATATTTACAACTCTAGAAACTCAATTTGGAGAACAGACAAAAATAAACATCTTGAGAAATCAAAACAAATAAAAAAAATCTTTTACTCCATCATTGAGTGTATAGTTTTATTGTTTACATGTACTTAACATGTAAACTCCTGCAAGCAATCCAACTCTGGTGGATATACAATCACACTGATGCCAATAGACCTTCCTCTGAGACAGATTGCAGTCCATCCATGCATGTCTGTACTTGTCAGGTCAACCTCTACAAATTTTTATTCTGATTATAGACATGGCATGAAGGGTAGGTGTGTCATGTCTGGCCCCAGTGAGAAGCTATGGACATGAAGAAGCAATGGGTGGGAGCAGTCAAGAGACAAATGGTGACTTGCTATCAGTAAAGCCTTTCTAATCCTTAGTCCATTTCCACACTCTGGAGATCTCCAAGCAGTCAGGAATATTAAAAATGGGGAATGCTTTTGATAACCAGTTGGACTAGATGGACAGTGAGTTCCTTTCTAATTCTCACTTTCTTATGATTCATTTTCTACCTTTCTGGAAAGGCTTTAAGAATTGTCACAGCAACAAACTTTATCTGGTTGCCAGGGAGCTCAGCAGAGAGGCTCACCATCAGTAGCCTAATTCACATGAAGAGGTCTTAGGCCACAACAACCCATTGTACCTTTACTCTTCAGAAATGAATTTTATGGTCGTTCTCTTTGCTGGGAAAGAAGCAATTTCCCAACTGGCAAAGGTTTCAGCTTGCCATGGGGCACTGAAATCAACTTTGTAAAAATGGGCAGTAGATACTAGTTCTGGACAAGTACAATCAACAGCAGAACAACCACTACATTCATATTGTACTTTGAAGATGACTAGGTGCCTCACTTCTATCATTCCATCTGATCATAACCCTATACTATTAATATCCCCATTTTGCAGATGAAGAAACTGAGGTGGATAGAGGTTAAGTGGCTTATCTTAGGTCACAGATTTAGTCATTTTCTAAAGCAGGATTTAAATTTGGGTCTTCCTGACTTAATATCCAGTGTTCTAGCTATGTGCTACCAAGTTCTAAACTATATTTATCATGGGCTTTACATTTTAGGATAAGCAGCTAAGTGGCACAATGGACAACGTGCCAGGTTTGGAGTCTGGGAAGATTCATCTTGCTGAGTTCAAAATTAACCTCATACATTTACCAGTTGTGTGATTCTAGATAAGTCACTTAATTTCACTTGTCTCAGTTTTTTTTATCTATAAAAAAGAGTTGAAAAAGGAAATGGCAAACTACTGCAGGATCTTTGCAAAGAAAATTCCAAATGAGGTCATAAAGAATTGGATACAACTGAAAAATGACTAAACAACTTACATTTTACATAGAGTTCTCTTCTAATTCTTAAAAAAATTGTTTATTTTTTACAAGCATTGATTACCTTTCCTTTCAACCATCCTCTCAATAGAACAATTTAAAAAAAACCATAGTTCAGACAACTTTTCACATTAGTTCAGTCCAAAATTTCACTTGTCATTCTGGATTTTACCTCCATTACCTCTCTGGGAGGACGCTGGTGGTATAATTCCTCTTCAGTCCTCCAGACTTACATGACTTATCATTGCTTAATCAAAATTCTAGAATCTTTGAATCTAGAATTCAAAGTTGCTTTTCTCTATAATGTTATCATTGTGTAAATTGTTCTACCCACTTCACTCTGCCTCCGTTTAATACAAGATTTGCCAGTTTCCTCCAAACCTGACCATTTCATCACTTCTTATGATGCAGTAACACACCATTATATAGATATGCCACAATTTGTTTTTCTACTCCTCAGTTTTCTATTCTCCCTTCATGTCCAGTTTAGGGTTGTTTTGAAAAAAAATCTACCATAAATATTTTTGTACACATGAGTTCTTTTCTTCTTTTTTTGGACCCTAGTGGGTATAGGCCTAGAAGTAGTAGAGTTGGATCAATAAATATATATAAAATTTAATAGCTCTGGTACATAGGTCCCAATTGCTTGAAAGAATGGTTGGACAAGTCTGCAGCTCCACCAACAACACTTTAGTGGAATGGTTTCCCAATTCTATTCCAAGAACTTGAATTTTCCTCTTTTGCTATTTTTTTGCTCATCCAATGGCCATGGTAAATAACCTCAGTTACTTTAATTTGCATTTTTAGTTAGTGATTTGGGGCTTTTTAATGTTTATCTTCCTTTGAAAACTGCTTGCTTACATCCTTTAACCATTTATCTATTGGGGAATGGCTCTTAGTCATGAATTTTCTGCAGGTGTTTCCTTACAAGTACCCTGGGAGTCAGGTATTAAAAATATCACCCGCTATGATGAGAAAGTCCCCGATGAAAGGAGGTAAGGCACAACAATTCACAGTCCAAGAGCCAAACTTTGCTGATTCCAAGCTGTCCGAAGCCCCTTCCCTCAAGTGCCCATTAAGCTTAGTCATTGATTGAGTGACATTGGCTTCCTCAAGCTGATTAGTTTCTTATCTTCTCTCATTTTATTTCTATCCAGGGAACAACCTTTTTCAAGAGGATGTTTTGTTGCCTTATTAAAAATTCTCCCCCTTCCTTGTCAGCAGCTCTGGCTAAGGCCACATTTCCTCTCAGGCATTAAAGACTGTTTGCCACCCTTTCTATGGTCCAGTGGCCTCTCATTCACTTCCACTTTAGCCAAATAAATTGTTCTACCCTAAGCACTCATTTCAGAGGCTAATTATTTACAGACTGTCGACATCAGATGTCAGGCCCCCATTTACCTTCTGATCAGACAGAGTGAGGACTTTGCATTTCAAATGGAAACTTAATAAAATCACAGTAATTTGGTTATAGGAGTCAACCTCCATCTACTACCTCATTTGCTTAAATAGATTCTGATTGTCATTGACTCAGACATCATATAAGCAATTGTGATATTTATTTCTTCCTAGTGAATCAAACAAATAATATGGATTTATCTTAACTAATCAGGAAGAGGATTTTTCTATGCACATGAGAATCATTTGCCAAATATTATAGCTTGTCACACCAGGCTAGCAGGAATTTTCAGGACATTAAATCAAAGTCAATTCAACAAACATATTTAAGAAGTAGTATGATGTGATGGATACCATTCCACAGTATTTTGTAGTTCTGTGAACTCAAATAAGCTCTTCATCCCTTTCTGTCTCAGTTTCCTCATTGTAAAATGAGGGTGGGGTGGGGTGGGGTGGATAAACAGAGAATCTCTAAGATGGCTCCAAACTCTAGATCTCTATCAAAAAGACAGTATATTTTTTTTAATTTTTGAAGAGAGGATAAAAACATCCTCCTGCTTGTGTCAGCCTGCCCTCTGTACTGTAGCTAATTATATACATTAAGTTTCAAGTATGTTTTTGGTATATGCAGATATGTCTCTATCCTCTCTCTAACACCTAAATGGAATGAATGAGGAATGATCCATGGTTACTCAATTTAATTCAACAAACATTCCTTAAGCACCAGTAAGCGTTATGGTAGGAGCCAGAGAAACAAACCAAAAACAACAGTCCTCGCCACCATAAGTGTATGATCTATTGTAGAACACAACAGATAACAGAAATGGGCAATCTTCAAAAGGAGGAAACAATGACAACCGGGCTTAATTCGGTTCAGTTTACTAGGAATAGAAAGACAAAAATGAAAGAGCCCCTGCTCTTGGGGAGCTTATATTTCATTGGGTACAAACAACACATAAATAGCTAACTAGAAAATATCTACGAAGTTAGAATATTTGAGTTCAGTGGAGAAACTATTAGACCTGGAATAAGGAGAGATTTACCTCTTTAAAGGTCAAGGTCTCCTACCTCATAGGGTCATCTTCAGGTGTCCCAGTTCCTATCTGGCCACTGGTTCCAGATGGTTTTGAAGGACAGAGGGAGGCCTGTGACTTAGCACAGCATCCCCCACTCAAATACAGTTTTGCATGACATTGTGTCACCTCCCTGATGTCATGGTCCTCTTAGAGAGCAGAGGATAAACAAGGTTCTTAGCTCTGCCTCCTAGAATCCCTGGCTGCCTTTTAGACTCAACTCCATCACCACCAGCTACAGTGTCCTTGCTTGGTCCCTGTACTTGCTAGTGTCATCCCTACAGTTCTCTTTCACCTACTCTGTAGGTGCCTTTGTTTTCCCCTAATTATTTATGTTGTCTTCCCTTTAGAGTATAAATTCCTCAAGGGTATAGACTAGTGGTGTTTTTCTTTGAACTTTAAGAGCTCATTGTCTAGCATACAGTAAGCATTTAATAATTGTTTAGTGACTGATTAATGCCAATTCCTTCTCTGCACTGTATTTTACACTCTACTAGATAGTACCCAGTTTGATTCTTGACTTCTTCATCTTCAAAGGGATAAGAATAACCCCAGTATTCAGCTCACAAGACTGGTGTGATAATAATGGGGAATAATAACAAAAATATTCTTGATCAGGTTCCTTAGAGATAAGACATGGCACTGCAGATATTCTCGTAAGCTATGCAATTTTAAAAAAAACTGGGTTTCCATTGCCTGGACTAATGGAACCAGTAAATCAATAGGAATTTCTCACCTTCTTCCCATGTCCAACAGAGGGGAGGGTGCCTATGAGCCTAGCAGATTGCGTCAGACCATGGAGTATTCTCACTGATAAAAATAGCTGACATATGAAGCCTTTGAGACTCACCACAACCATGCAGGGTAGCTAGTATGCATATTCTCCCATTTTACAGCTGGATAAACTAAGGTTCAGAGATAAAGATTGCCTAGTTAGAAAATGGCACTCATCAGCATGCTGAACAGAGGATTCTGTTGGGATGGGGATAGATCGATTTATTGAGCAGAGACGGGATCTGAGATGAAAAGTAGTCCTTAGACCCGGTAAAACAGAAGAGACTATTTAGTTCAACCTATAAAATTCCCATGTAATTACCACCTCCAACTTTAACACCAAAACTCAACATTAAGGCTGAGCTGGGCCCTTACTCAGCAGCCTGTCGTCATTTCATGTGCAGAGTGTCATCCACTGTGGTTTATAGTCTCATACCCAAGTTCTTTGGCACATATAATAAGGAGAAGCCCCAAAGGAGCCTGGGCTCTAAAAGATGAAAGCAAGCCCCCACACCAAGTGTGTGGCCTGATGAGACAGGGAGCTTCCACAACCATCCCCAGAGGTCAGCAGGGCTCCACCCCCTCCAGCTTTGCTTGGCCTTTTTCCTGGCTGGCCAAGGCTTCAGGACAATTTGTATTGTCCCTAGGGCTGGCTGCTGTAGCATGACAGCAACTGGAAGAGCTGAGAGGTACATTTGTTTTCTCCAGTCTGAGAAAATCAATCTGCCAACTGGGCAGAGATCCAAAGTTTCCAGAAGCCAAATTGAACAAGTTTCTGCTCTCAAGAAGCCTACATTCTAGGGGGAGACATTCATGCATGTGTGGATTGTGTGCACATGCATCCACTTGTATGTAAATATGCACATGTATGTGGGTGGGTGCATGTAGTGTAGAGTATGTCCTAATTAAATGTGATAGGGTCACGGAATACATTCAGCTTTGCCCTTCCCGGCAGCCGACAGAGAACACAAATAGATATTATCTCCCTGGTTCCAGGTGAGCATGCCGGAGCTCTGGAGCCGCCTCCAACCAAAGGGGAGTCCACTGCTGAAAGGATTTGGCATTTTAATATATGAAAGCCATTGACCTCCATTTGGGGGTTACCCTTCCCTCTACCACTACAGGTGCAAGGGGTCATGAGAAAGGGCATCAAAGGAAATCCTAGTTGTGGCCTAGGCTGGTAGTTCTTTCCTGTTTGCCAAATTGACTCACTAGGGACTGGTATGTGTCCCTTCTTGAGTGCAAGCAGCGTGAGGGCAAGAGCTATGGCTCAGCTAAACTGGGCATCTCCCACAGAACCCATGCTTTGTATGCCAGACGTACTTCTTTGAGATTTATTAAGAATGTAATTTTTCAGTACATCATAAAACTCTTAGAACTGAAACTGGAAATTCCCTTAGAGGTCATTTAGTCCAAACTCATGTTTGGAAAAGCAGAAGCTTTACCAGAGGTCAGGGAAAGCCCGCTGCTTAGAACAGCAGTGTAGGACTTCTCAGTTCGGAAGAAAACTTAGTCAAAAAAGAGGAAAGCCTGTTCTCCCTCACCAGAAAGGATTGAGGATTTAGGTGATCCATGCTGACTTTAATCCCCAATTTCTAGTTATCAAAGGAACTTAACCTAGAGGTCCTTACCTCTTGAACCACTCTAGTAGAAAGGGAGACACCCCACCTTTACAACTTACTCTCTATGTGGCTGACCCTAGGTAAGTCACTTCCCCTCTCTTCACCTCAGTTTCCTCATCTGTAAAATAGGGAGTCAGACT
This sequence comes from Macrotis lagotis, assembly GCF_037893015.1. Taxonomy (NCBI): domain Eukaryota; kingdom Metazoa; phylum Chordata; class Mammalia; order Peramelemorphia; family Peramelidae; genus Macrotis; species Macrotis lagotis. The sequence continues at coordinate 186,936,422 of NC_133665.1, forward strand.
AAATAAGTGTTTCTTTCAGTTCTAACCTGTGATCCTATGATAGTGTGCTCATTCAAGAACTTGATGTTTTCTGTTGCTTAGGTCAATGCTTTATAATCTTGGTACCAGACTTCACCTAACTCACATGTGACAGTCCTGAAAATTTTCCTCACCTGAATAACAGTGATTTTGGTAAATTACCCTTGACAACTGCCACAATTTGAACCTGAATCCTTGAGGGCCCAGACCCACAGATTACACTTAGACAGAAATGATGCTTTCCCATTGAAGGAACATGCTGGGAAATTGTGTGCCCCTCCAAGAGAGGACAAAAGAAGATAGATTAGGACAAAGTATTTTTATTCTTATCTAGGAATGTTACTGAAAATTTCATTTCCTCACTAATCTAAAGGGAAGTTCAGAAACTAATAAATGTTCATCAGAGACAATCTTCTATATGCCATCATGATCATAATAATAACTCACATTTACATATCCCTTTAAGGTTTTCAAATATGCTGGTTTTACCCAAAAGATTTTAATCCAAATCTAGAGACAGATTCAGGGGAAAAAAGTGCTAGGTCAGAAGCTGGATCAACCAGGTTCTAATCCCAGTCCTGCCCTGTAAGCATGAGCACATTGTTTTCCCTCCCTATGACTCAGTTTCCTCAATCTATAAATAAGGTACTCAGTCTAGATGACCTCCAAGGTTGCGCCAGACCTAAATTGATGGTCACATGCTCTTAGAAACTGGAAATAACATGCTCCTGAGTAGACTTAAGCTGTGAACTCAGGGGAAAAATATCTTCCCAGTGACCCAGATGGCTCTGTGAAGAAAAAGCCATTAACAATTTAATAAATAAAACAGCAGGTCAATTAATTGCTGGTCTGTGAAATGAGCAACCTTGGCTGTAAAATAGAACATGGCCCTGCCAGCCAGCCAGCGACTGGAATATGGCCTGCATGGGAACAAGAGTCGCTCCATCCATCAGCCGCTAGATGTCCATAAGCCTTCAGTGCAACGCGGGCCAGCAGATTTGACAAATGGCCAGGATGCAGGAGTCTGCTGTGGGACCCTGGGAATGGATAGGATGCCACAAAGGGGGGGGGGGGGGTCAGTTTTCAGGGGAGGGGCTACTGGCACTGGCACTTTTGAAGGAAATCAGTCCTGACCTGGATGACCTTTGGAAAAGGACCACTGAGCAGGAGCTGCCCTGGGTCCTCCCGGGTGGAATGACAGTGTCTGCCGCATTCGGCCTCATCCAGCCTCCAGCCCAGTGACTATCATCAGGGAAGCCTGCATTAGCCAGGCGAGCATCATTTCACAGCTGAGCCGTTTCAAGGCAGCCTGGCCATTACAGAAAGCAGCTGTGATACTTGGCTTTCCCTAGCCTTCATTTACAGACAGGAATCATTTTTTAACTGACTTTCCAATATTTTTCTCGTTTGGGTCTCTTTTGCTCTCTCCCCAGCCCCAACAATCACTTACATGCACTTAGTGGGAGCCGGAAAAGACTCCCCAAGGTAGTTTTTTATCTTCACTAGGTCAGCATTTTTAATGTCCATTATGGAAAGAAAATTTCTTTGTACTCTTCTTAGTTTGAACAAAAGTCAAAAAGGAAGCCCAGTCCTTTAACCACATCAGTCCCGGGTGTCTCACCCTTGGTGCAGGCTGTCATAACAGAGCCAATGGGTCCATAATTCAGACTCTCTTAGCAATGCAGTGCCCAAGGATAATTTATTCCACCACAATCTAAGCAAAAAATCCCTTCCTCATCCTTCCCAACAAGAAATCTGCCAACTTCTACTGTCAAATCTCCAAGGACAAGGACCTCACCACCTCCTTAGATAATTGAAGCTGAAGACAAAGATAGGTAAGAGTTGATTTAATTTTGCTTACTCTCTGCAGTAGTATCTTTGGAGCTAGTCAAAGTATTTCCTTTTAGGTGACAAATCACAGCCTTTATCTGCAAAGGTGGTTTGGCTTCTAGTGAGATATTTGAACAGATGTGGTCATAGTCATATTCCCATTTACTGATACTGTTAGGAAAATCTCAAAGTAACAAAGGCAAATGTTCACTCACATTTTCTAGGACATAGATCACAATATGTTCAAAGTTGAAGGGACTTTAGATTCTGTAGTTCAATCTGCTTATTTTATAGGAGAAAAAATTGAGCCTCTGAAAACGTGCTTTACCTAATGTTTCATGAATGACTAATGGAGATCCAAGACCAGAATTTTTTTAAGCAATGGTGTTAACTATTAATATGTCTTCCCTCTTAATAAAGAAAAAACACAATCGTCTCCCAATAAGATGAGGATCTAGGAACTGGACCAGCAATTTCTTCACTATAGAGAAGCCCTTGAATGAGAAATCCCTCTAACAAGTCAGGTAAGCACCTGGTCAATCATTTACAATCTTAGAAAGTTGCCTATATCATGGATTTTAAATGGCTCATCCAGGATCACACATCACCATGTGCCGGAGGCAGGAATTGAATTCAGATCTTCTGGTTGTGAGGCATGCTCTCCAATCTTCTCAGGTTAATGGTACTGAGTATTATTACATCAGTCAATAGTCATAACTAAGTATGATGTCTTTCCCAGTTTCCTCTTTGCAGATTGAAGAGTAGGGCAGAATCTAAGAATCATACAGTAAACTTTATATATTTGACCCCACTTATTCTTCCTAACTGGGAAAAGTTCTACTGGAGGGAATCAGTCTCTTTTATAACATGGGTCCCCTATGGCTTCTGTAGAAATCTCTGAACCCCTTCTCAGAATAAGGGTTCTAAAAACACAAAACCCAATACATGGGATTACAAAAGAAATCAAAGTAATCAAAATATATTTTTGGATTTTACTTTTTTCCAATTACAAGCAAAAATAGTTTCCCACATTCATCCTTTTGCAAGCTTTTGAGCTTCACATTTTTCTATTATCCTCCCTTCCCTCCTTCATGAAAGTGAACAATCTAATATAGGTTGTACATGTATAATCATGTTTAACATATTTTCATATTAGTCATGTTGTGAAAGAAGAGTTAGAACTGATGGGAAAAAACCATGAGAATGAAAGAAAAAAATAAAAGTTTTTTTTTTTAAATGAACATAGTATGCTTTGCTGTGCATTCAGTCTCCATAGATTTTCTCTAGATATGGATGGCATTTTCCAGGTCTCTCAGGATTGTTCTTGATTATTAAACTGCTGAGAGGAGCTGTGTCCATTACAGTTGATCATCACACCATGTTGCTGGTAATGTGCGCAGTATTCTTCCGGTTCCGCTCATTATACTCAGTATCATTCATGCAAGTCTTTCCAGGCTTATCAAAATATTTTAAACCAAGTTCATAGACCCCCATTCTTTAGCTATTTCAGTTACATCTCACAAATGAGAAAACTGAGACTCCAAGAGATTAAATCACATAACTAATGTTAGAGGTGGGATTTGAACATGGTTGCTTCCTGACTTCAAATTCAATGGCTCATACATCACACTAAAGCATCTGACATTCTTGTGCTGTTTCCCCAGAGCTGGAAATCCTGTTATGTTGTTGATGTTAAAGATATTTTAGCTCTCCCCCCATATTCTTCTTCCCCTTTGAAATAGTTCTGTATTAATCATAGCCACAGCAAGCAGGCAGAAACCTCAGAGGACCACCATTCCAAACTTACCTGAAAAGGAATCCCTTCCCCCCATGAAACTTTGTTTGTCTACTTCCAGGGATGGGGAGCTCACCACCTTCCCAAGCTGCCTGTTCATTCAGGACAGCTCCCTTCATTATGAAGCTTCTCCTAACACCATACAGAAACCTGACTCTTGGCAGCTTCTGCCCATTACATTCACAACACGCTTCAATATATGAGATTTAACGGAATCAAAAATCAATCAACAGAATGGAAGAGGGCATGTTTGACACAGAGAGGCTAATTTAATCAACTCCTCAAGCTGAAAGGCTGATATGTTTATCAACAGCACAAGAGGCGACATGCCGGCCTTCAGGAAGGAAGGTTGACCTTCTGCTCCTGGTTCCTCCTCAACTGTATCCCTCCGGCCTCCTCTCCCTTAGGACACACCATTCTCCTCAAAGGAGAAAAAGCTCTGGAAGATTCCTAGACAGGCTAGATTTGGGGACTGGGAAGGGACCTTCTTGGGTCACTGGACATTGGGCAGAAATCATCCATCCTCTAGCTCACTTTAGAGCAGAGCACAGTGGTCAGAAGATGGACTTGGAAGGAGGAAAACAAGTTGAAATCTTGTCTCCAATATTTACTCTGGGCAAATCATTTAACCTCTGGTTCAATTTCTTCCTCTGTAAAATTCAATTTGAGAAATATTTATGAATCGCCCACTTTGAGTCAGACACTGTAGTAAGGGCTGAGGTTACAAATGAGGGCAGCCCCTGCCCATAAGGAGTTAATGGGGGAAGAGAACACACACAGAAGGGTCTGGAAAGGGGGGACACACCCCCATCGTGGCACCCAAGCTATAACCAAGCAAAGCTGCAGATGGAAAGTGAAAATAATGGGAATAATAAAAGGATCTGCCTTCCAGAGTGATTGTGAGGATCACATAAGTTTAAATTTGTAAAGCATTTATTTTGAAAACCATAAAGTGATACATGGATGATGATGGTGATGAAACACCATGTGTCATAGAGAGTTGACTTTGAAAGCAAGAAGAGGCTAGTTCAGTCCCCATTTCTGACATCTACTGCAGGACCTTAGACAAGTTTTCTAGGCAACCCAAGATGATAGATGGTAGAATACAATATGCCAATCTGCACTGGTGGAAGGAATTGCCTTACCTGGAGTTCTATGGGAACTCCAGTGGTATAGCAGATAGAACACCAGCCCTGGAGTAAAGAGGATCTGAGTTTAAATTTGGCTTCAAACACTTAATACTTATCTATCAAGTGACCTTGAGCAAGTCACATATCCAGGACCATGTCCAGTTGCTCTGCTCTATATCTGGTCACAGGACTCAGATAATTCCAGAAGAGAAAGTGAGACTGGTGACTTAGCACAACCCCCCCTCACTTAAACCCACTGCTTGTCATAGCATCACCTCCCTGATGTCATAGTCTTCAATATCTTCAAGAATGAAGGACATTATTCTTCATCATCATCATCATCATCATCTGGAGTTCTCAGAACCAATCCCTAGTCTATGATTCAAGTACTTTGTGGCCAAAAAGGCTGGAGAGATGGTCATCTAGGTGGCACAGTGGATAGGACACTGGCCTTGGTGTCAGGAGGACCTGAGTTCAAATCTGGCCTCAGACAATTAGTAATTATCTAGCTGTGTGACCTTGAGCAAGTTACTTGAGTCCATTGCCTTGCAAAAACCAAAAAGACAAAAGGCTAGAGAGTTAAGTCTTCTGACTTCAAACTGCTCTCTTCACTACACCTCCTTCAGGAAGGCAGTGCGGTTCAGTGGAAAGAACACTAGCTCCAGAACCAGAGGACCTCAGTTCTAATTTTGTTTTTGCTACATCATGTCTTTGGGCAAATCACCCCGCCGGAGCTGGGTAAAATGAGAAGACTCACCATTGAGGTACCTTCACAGTTCTAAATCTGTGACTCAGGGAGACTGGAGCCATCCTGAATTTTAGGGGATTTGTCTTTTCTGATAGTGAACATCTTCATCCCTCTTAGAGAAGGACCGTCTCCCAGAAGCCCCCTATGATGGGGTGGGGGGAGTCCAGCCAGTCCTGAATAGTTATACCCACCTTCTCTCCCTGCATGGACTCCTGGGATCCTCAGCATGGTGGAAAAGGGGTCATTTCTATTCATAGCACCCTGGCCACCAGTCAGTCGTCCCTGCGATGGCTCAGCAGAGAGCTTGTACATCACTTGGGAGAAACCCAGCTTCTTCTTGCTGACAGCACAATATTAAATTTTCATGAGCAGAGAAGCATCACTGGGGTGAGGATAAAGAGGGGGAGGGAGAGGGCTCTGGGGAGTGCAGTTAGCTCTGGGACCAGTCTGAATCCAACCAGATTTCATTAAACAGATTAGATGGGAGAAGGATGAAACTGCCCTCTTGGAAAAGTCCTTGGGAGAGACATGGGGAGCTCCAGAGGGGCTCTCTGGGCTGTTTTCTCCACCCTCCAGAGTACTTGTGTCCAATTCCATGCAGGGTCAAGAGAATTCTAGTCAATTTTGTGAGAGGATGCAAGGGCAGGGGAGATCCTGCTCCTTCAATCTGCATCCAGTCATTGACCCTGGGAGTGACACTGACCCATCAGGTTGAAGGTAGTAGCCTACTGGACATAAGGGTATAGAGAGCCCTGGCTTTGCAATCAGGGGCTCTGATTTCAAATCCCACTCCAATAACTGACCCATGAAATATTGAACAAGATACTTTCCCTGGCCTCAGTTTACCTCTCTGTAAAAGAAAGGGGTTGAATTTGGATGTGCTCTGAGGTATCTTCCAGCTCTATCTGCCTACCATCCATAGAAGATGGAGTAAGGTTTCAGAAAAGTTGTCACTCTTTAGACTATAAAATGGGGATTCAATTTGATGCCATTCAGCAAGGATGTGGGAAGGATATATCAAATGCTGGAGCATGAACAACAAAAAATGAAGGGGAAAAAAGGACAGTCCTTGACTTCAAGATGCTTCCCTTCTACACTGAGGATGAAAGACAAACACAGATAAGCAAAGTCAAAGGAAGATCATGGATTTGGAGCCAAAAAAGGATCATAGAGGCAATTAAGTCCACACCCTTCATTTTATACATGAGGAAACTGAGGCACCTACTTGGCTGAATTTGTTAATTGTTTCAAGGAGTTTTTTAGATGATTTTCTCACGTTCTCTAAATATTCCATCATATCATCTGCAAAGAGTGAAAGCTTTGCTTCCTCATTGCCAATTCTGATTCTTTCAGTTTCTTTTTCTTCTCTTATTACTTAAAATAATAAGAAAAACTCCATTTATTCCAAAACTTTCTAGTGTTTTTAAGAGGAATAGATGTTGTATTTTATCAAAGGCTTTTTCAACATCTATTGAGACAATCACATCTCATAAACTGCCTGGTACTAGTTAAGAAATAGAGTAATGGAACAGTGGATTAGGATAGTTTCAAAAGAAACAGTAGTAAATGACTACAGTAAGCTACTGTTTGACAAACCCAAAGACATTAGCTTCTAGGATAAGAACTCACTATTTGACAAAAATTGTTGGGAAAACTGGAAGATAGTATGACAAAAACTAGGCATAGATAGATACATCTCACACCCTATACCAAACTAAGGTCAAAATGAGTACAGGATTTAGATATAAAGGATGACACCATAGATAATTTAATAGACCAAAAATACTTCTCTATGTAACATATCTTTTTTATGATTGGGAAATGTTTAATAAAATGAGCTAACAAACCAAATAAAATAAAAATATATAATCTTATAAATCAATTTGACTGATAATCCACAGAAATTCTTATATTTGGTTTGGTGGTCCTCATTTCTTTTCTTTTTGCTTTATTTATTTTATATTACTATAATAATTTTGCTATGAGAGTAAATGTAAAGTCCCCTCCCCCCCCGAAGAAGATGAGAAACCTCAAGAATAGGGAGAAAAAAAATGTACTTCAGTCTGTGTTCAGATTCCAATGGCTCTGTCACTGGGATGAATTGCCTTCTTTATCATAAGTTCACCAAAGAAGTTGCTTCAATATTTTTCCCTAGTTGCTATTACTAGCAGTATTTCCATCCACTCTATTCCTTCCCAATCTATTTATTCTATTCTCTCTCCTTTCACCCTGTTCCTGTTCCAAAGTGTGTTGTATCTGTACACTTTCCCCTCTCTTCTATCACCTATTCTACCTCATTTTTCTCTAAGGTAAGATAGATTTCCTCACCCTATTAAGTGTGTATGTTATTTCCTCTCTGTGCCATTTCTGATGAGAATGAAAGCTCACTCATCCCCCCTCACCTTCCCCCCCTTCCACTCCATTGAAAAAGCTTTTTCTTGATTCTTATGTCAAATATCTAAGACCCTTCTTCCTCTTCTTCCTCCCAGTACTTTCCTTTATCAACCATTGATTCCATCTTTTTACTCTATTATACCATTCTATTCAGCTCCTTCCTGTGCCTTATCTATATATGCTCCTTCTAACAGCTCTTATAAATGAGAAGGTTCATATAAGTTATCAGTATCTTCTTCCCATGCAGGAATACAAACAGTCCAACATCATTAAGTTGCTTATACTTAGTCCTTCTTGTCCACCTTCTCTATGGTTCACCTGAGTCCTATTCTTGGAGATCAAACTTTCTGTTCAACTCTGGTTGTTTCACCTGGAAGGTTTACAAGTCCCCTGTTTCACTGAAAGTCCATCTTTTCCCCTGAAAAAGGATGCTCAGTTTTGCTGGGTAGTTGATCCCTGGTTGTAAACCAAGATCTTTTGCCTTCTGAAATGTCATATTCTAAGCCCTACAACCCTTAAGGTAAATGCTACCAGAGCCTGTGCAATCCTGACTATAGAGCCACAGTAATTGAATTGTTTGTTTCTGGCAGCTACTAGTATTTTCTCTTTGATTTGGAAGTTTTGGAATTTGGCTATAATATTGCTGGAAGTTTTTCTTTTAGGATCTCTTTCAGGAGGTGACTGGTGAATTCCTTCAATTTCGATTTTATCCTCTGCTTTTAGGATCTCAGGACAATTTTGCTGTATTATTTCTTGGAAAATGAAGTCTAAGCTCTTTTTCTGGTCATGACTTCAAGTAGCCTAATAATTTCTAAATTATCTCTGCTGAATCCATTTTTGAGGGAGGTTGTTTTTCCAATGAGATCTTTCACATTTTCTTGTAATTTGGGGATTTTTCTTAAGTAGTTTTATTTCTTCCTGATTTCTTGCAAAGTCATCAGCTTTCTTTAGTTTTATTCTGAATTTGAAGGAGTCATTTTCTTCATAGAGGTTTTTTTATCTCCTTTTCCAGCTCGCCAATTCTGCTTTTTAAGGCATTCTTCTCCTCATTTGCTTTTTGTGCTGCTTTTTACATTTGGCCTAAACTTGTTTTTAACATATTATTTTCTTCAGTATTTTTTTGTATTTCCTTCACCAAGTTGCTGACTTGTTTTTCATGATTTATCTGCATTGCTCTCATTTCTCCTCCCTATTTTTCTTCTACCTCCCTTAATTTCTTTTCAAAGTCTTTTTTTAGCTCATCCATAGCCTGAGCCCATTTTCTATTTCTCTTGGAGGTTAGGGATACAGAAGCTTTGATTTTGTCATCTTCTGAATCTTCCATGAGACCAAAGTAATTTTCTATGGTCAGATTCTTCTTTTTCTTTTCTTTGCTCATTTCCTCAGTCTATGACTGATTAACCATATTTCCAAGGCTTTGGGGGGTTTGGGGGACACCCAACTGGGACTTTAATTCCTCCAAGGTCTTATGAAAGGCTCTGACTGCTTTCTTGCCTATGTTTTGGTGTGTGGATAACCACAGGCACTCCCCTCTATCCTGGAGCTGTGAGGAAGGACCCTGCTACCTTAGCATGGAAGCCCAAACTGCAACCTGAATTTGGGTGTGGACAAACAGCTGTGTCCTGCCTCAGGGAGAGCAGAGGGGCCTCTGCAGTCTCCCCCGCCCCCGCCCCCCCCTTACTATCTGTGGGCTGCTCTCACCACAGAGCTGCACTCACTCTGGTGTAGCAGAGTTCTCTATCACCCCTTCAAGCTGTCCCCAGTGATCCTGGGGCCAGGAGGTCTGGAAACTGCCCCCACTGCCACAGACCCAGATGCTGTTGCTGTGGTTGTGTCAGCACAGGGGATTTTCCCAACACCCAGTCTGGTGGTGAAACATATCTTGCCCACAGAACTTCTAAGTTAATTTGGACTGAGAAATCATATCACTCAGTCCTTCTGTGAGTTTCACCCCTCTAAATTTTGGCTAGAGTCATAATTGATGGCTTTTGGGATTTGGGGGGGAACAAGTTTCTGGGAATTCCTGCCTTCATGCCACCATCCTGGTTCTTCCATCTATCATATCTATGGAAAGGGGACAAATTTATGAACAAATAAGAGATAAAGTACATTATAACTCCAAAATGAATGATTTTGGTTACATTAAATTAAAAAAGATTTTGCACTAGTAAATCAATGATGCCCAAATTAGAAGGAAAGCAGAAAGCTAGAAAACAATCTTCACAATCAGGAGTTCCAAAAAAGATCTCATTTCTAAAATATATGAAGAACTGCATCAAATTTATAAGGTTGCAAGACATTGCTAAATTGCTAAATGGACAAAGGATATGAATATACAATTTCAAATGAAGAAATTAAAGATATGTAAATATATATATATATATATATATATATAAAATCATATGGAAAAATGCTCTAAGTCTTTATTGATTAGAGAAATTTAAATTAAAACAACTCTGAGGTATCATCTCACATCTATTAGTTTGGCTATGATGACCAAAAAAAGGAAAATGATCAATGTTGGAGAGATTGTGGGAGGATTAAGACATTAATACATCGCTAGTGGAGTTGTGAACTAATTCAACCACTCCGGAGAGCATTATGGAACTATGCCTAAAGAGCAATAAAAATGTTCATTCCCTTTGACCCAACAATTCCAATTCTAGGCCTATATCCAGAAGATATCATAAAAAAATGGGAAAAGTCCCACATTTTCCAAAATATTCAAAGTAGTCCTTTTTGTAGTGGCAAAGAATTGGAAATTGAAGGGATGCCCATCAATTGGGGAATGTCTAAATAAGTTATGGTACATGAATACTATGCATTATTATTATTCTATAAGATGCCATAAATGGTCAAACTCTAGAGATGGATGCATCAGTTCAGAGAGCTAGGATAACCCTTATATCAGCTATGGACAATGCTATCCCCATTCAGAGGAAGAAAAACAAAACAAAAACATTCTTCAGAATTTGATGAACACTAAATTCACTTTTTTTAAAAAAATATCTCTCATGTATTTCTTTCCTTAATCCTAATTCCTCATACTGAAAATGACTTATCTGTAAACATGTTTAACACAAATGTTGTATGTACAATATTAACCTGATTGTTCACCACTGGGGGGGGGTAGCAGGAAATTTTCTAACTTAAAAATATACATATGCATACAGATGAATGTTGAAAAACATTTATAACATATATTTGCAAAAATTAAATATCAATAAAAATGTTTCCTTAATAGTATTTTTTAATTTTTTCTCTAATTGCATATCATGAAATTTTTAGCATTCATCTTTACATGATTTTGAGTTCCAATTTTTTCCTTCTCCTCCCCCCTTCTGAAAATGGTAGACAATTTGATATAGCACATACATATGTCATCATGTAAAACATATTTACATATTGGTCTCCATTGTGAAAGAAGATCAAAAGGGAAAAAAACCATGAGAAAGAATAAAGTTAATTTTAAAAATATTGTCCATCTGCATTCAGAATCCATCCATTCTTTATCTGATTGTAGATAGCATTTTTCCTTCTTAAATCCATTATACTTGTCTTGGATCATTGTGTTGCTGAGACCTGGGTCAAGTAGATCACACAATGTTGCTGATACTGTGTACGTTGTCCTTGGTTCTGTTCATTTCACTTTGCATCATTCCACACAAGTCTTTTCAATTTTTTTTCCCTCAAATTTACTTATCCATCATTTCTTATTGCTCAGTAATATTCCATTACAATCACAAACCACAACTTGTTCAGCCATTCCCCAATAGATGGGCAATTCCCTTAATTTCCAATATTTTGCCACAATGAAGAGGGAATACAAACACACACACACACACATACACACACACACACACACACACACACACATATATACATATATATATTTGCATATGAAGGTCCTTTACTCTTTTTTATGATCTCTTTTGGACAAACCTAATAGTAGTATCATTGGATCAAAAAGTTTGGTTACCCTTTGGACATATTTCTAAATTGCTCTCTAGAATAGTTGGATCAGGTCACAACTCCAACAACAGTATAATAGTCCCTCAATTTTCTCTCCAACATTTCTCATTTTCCTTTGTTTTAGTCGTATTACTCAATCTGATAAGATATGAGGTCGTACCATAAAGTTGTTTAAATTTGTAATTCTCTAATCAAAACTGATTTGTCTATCAGTAACTTTGATTTCTTCATCTAAAATTACCTGTTCATATCTTTGATTATCAGTTGGGGGATGGCTTGTATTCTTATAAAATTGATTCTGTTCTCTATGAATTTGAGAATAAGGAGGCCTTTATCAGAGATATTTGCTGACAAGATTGTTTCTCAACTTTCTACTTCCTTCTTTTCTTGGTTTCATTTGTTTTGTTTACACAAAAGCTTTCTTTTTTCATTTAATATAGTCAAAATTTTGCCTGTTTTCTATTCTGTAATGCTCTCTGTCATTTCTTTGGGCATGTTTTCTTCCTCACCTCATAGATGTAGGAGGTAAACTATCCCTTGCTCTTATAATTTTCTTATGGTATCACACTTTATCTCTAAATCTTAAACCTACTGACCCTAACATGGTACACAGTATGAAATGTTGGTCTATATCTAGTTTATGTTCTATTGTTTTCCAGTTTTCCCAACTTTTTTGTCAAATAATGATTTGCAGATCAAGACCCCGAAATCTGGGGTCTTTGGGTTTCTCAAATACTAGATTACTATAGTCATTTATTACAGTGTCTTGTGTACCTAATCCTTTACATTCATCCAGCCCCTCTATTTCTTAGCCAAGACCAGATAGTTTTGGTGATTACTGCTTTATAATATAGTCTGAGATAATGTTATTGCTAGGCTTCCTTTGTATTTTTTCATAATATTCTTCATCTTTTATTCCTCTGTGTGATTTTTTGCTAATTATTTTTTAGCTCCACCAAATAATTTCTTGGTATTTTATTGGTATGGCACTAAATAAATAAATTAATTTAAATAGAATTGTCATTTTTAT